>NW_024582580.1:251014-295851 GCF_018398535.1 Haplochromis burtoni
CACACACACACACACACACACACACACACACTCACACTAGCATAGGCGCAAAATACTTGCTTGAGATTATTAAGGTGGAAGTTTGAACCCCTTTTTATGGAAATCTTCCTACTGAAAGCATGATTTTCCCTTTAAGAACAGCAATAGTGGATATTGTGGGGCAAGCTGAATACGTTTTAGAGTCTCTGTGTGTCTGTTTGTCCTGATAAAACCCATATTCAATTAGATGTTTAAGATGTTTAACCCTTTAAAACCGGTCAGAGCGGGCACGCTCCGTTTTGCGTACCTATTTTTAAATCCCGGTAGCACTGCAACCACGTGAGCTAGCGCAATAATGTTTTTTGCGTATGAAACCGGAGGAGTTGTACTTACATCTCATGCCATCAGCTTGTCCTAAGTCACAGTTTCCTTCCACATAAAGCTTTGCAATAACTGCATAAAAAGCACTTGCAGCAACAAAAACATAATATTCCAGAAACAGGCTTTGCCGATCCGATCAGCTGTTCATAACACTTCCTACGTCCATCAGCACGAACTATCGCATGTCCACCATGACCTGCCTGAAACCGGAAGTGATGTCATTTTTTTACGAAAATGTAGTTTTTTACCATCAAGGCCTCATGAGCTTATACTGGTGTTTTTAAAAGTTATGTTTGACTTTATGACTTTCTGTGTCGTTTCTGGGATGCTTAGGACTCATATTGCACTGCTGGAAATAGTTTATTTTGATGCATATGCTGCTTTTTTGCAAATTTGCACTGTAATATTTATTTTCGTTTTTCCTGCAGTGTATAGAAATTGGTGTATTTCAAAAATAAAACTATTAAGACACTCAAAATAAATTTTGTGTGGTGGGAAACTATTTTGTGCAACTTTTTTGTATTTACAGTTTTGAGGGATAAGCCTCTTAAATTTCTCTAACTAGAAATATATGTTAAAAAAACAAAAATGATTTTCAATTTTTTTGTAGTTTATTGCACTTTTTGCAATTTATGTCATTACTATGCACTTAATGCATGCATATTATTAAAATTTAGGCTGTAATGGTTGTATTGATGTATAGCAACTTGAAATGCTCCCAAAAATGGCTCTACAACATGTAAAAATATAATATAAGCTCTGGCGGACGTGGTTCTATGGTAGGTCTTAAAGGGTTAACTATTTAGGAGCTGGTGTTATGTTATGACAGCCACGCTGCCCCTTAGTTTGTACCCTATAAAACAGTGACATGACCTTGTAGGAAATCCACAAGTGTTCTAGCGCTTGGAAGTTATTGAATGGGGTTTAGTGTTGCAGTTTGACAACTGTGATAGCAGTAACCTTCTACATTTCTGTAGTACTCAGACTGTTTTCCCCCATGGTAGATCAGGCAGATTGACAGATTTGTGACATCTGCATTAGTATGCAGGTACATGTCAGTGCTGAATCAGACAGCGATGAGCTCAGCAAGCAGAGTAAACACCTTGGAGGGATGTGTTGTCACGAGATCTAAGGTGATATTGTCACATGTCCCTGTCCAACTCCAGTTTTTTTCTTTTTTTCTTTTGCTTTTGGGGTCTTGTCTGGAGTCGAGTCCTCCATGGTTGGTGGTGAACCTGTTTGCTACATTCATCTCATACTGCATGATGTGAAAAATGTATCCTGACGTCATCTTATGCTGAGTATCTTTGTCACTTTCAAACTGCATGGTGGTTGGCCGCCGTTTGTCCTTCTGCCATGCTGCTTGGAGATGTGATACGTTTTATCACTCACTGTATACCTGTGAGAGAATTAGCTTTGTTTGTAGTGTATTTGAAATCAGGTGGGTCAGGTAAGTGTGCTGTCGCTCTTTCTCAACTTCTCAGATAAGAGCTCCGGCACGGAGTGTCAGAAGGACCTAAGTAAGACCGGTCTCCTGGGATTTTATGCTTTGTTAGGAACAAGATGTTAGTCTTCTCTTTGATAAATAGAGCTACTCAGGATTATGAATACTAATCTAAGCCATCTGGCAGCTGAAGCTTCTCCTTTCAGTGGGACATGGTCAGTAATGAGGTCACTGCTTAATGTGTACTCAACAATGAGTGATGAAAAGAAGCCTTCTTTCTGGAGAAATATGCTCATTTATGTCATTATTATTATTATATGTCATTATTTACATTCAACTTAAAATTAAAGTTACATTGTTTATATAATGTCCTAACAGCAGCGTGACTGTGCATGTACATGTTGAGTCCATTTGGCATAACTTGGCTGAGAATAATCCTTTATCATGTAATCTCTTTGGTTTGTCAGTTATTTCCCAAAGCAGAAAACCTAATTAGACCGTGATGCTTTTGACATGTTATTCAAATGAATATTGACCCAGAGCCCTGTTTTTAACACAACGAAGAGAAAGAGCATCTTTTGTCATAAACTTGCCAGATCTGCTCTGTACTTGTGTTGCCGTAAGTATTTTCTTGACTGATCTGTGTCCGTGTCTGAGCATGAACTGGCTTAAACTAGTCGTCTGCAGAGTTTCTAGCAAGTCACTGTACAGATATCTGCTGTGGTTTCATGCCAAGTAATGTGTCCTATTCCACAACTGTCAAGACAGCTAAATTTGCTAATCCTCTATGCAGGAGCCCTGCAAATTGAGAACAGCGAGGAGTCGGACCAGGGGAAATATGAATGTGTCGCCATGAACAGTGCCGGGACCCGTTACTCTGCTCCTGCCAATCTCTACGTGCGAGGTAAAGTCAAATGTCTCTCTCAATCGTGGAGTTAATCAATCATTAAAATCATTCCGTTATCTCAAGAAACCACGCAAGCCTTTAAAGTGCCTCGGCTTAAATGCCTCGTCGAGCCACGATATGATTTAAGCCCTGCTGTGTGGGAATGTGCAGAGTGTGTTTTATTGACAGCTTCCTTCCTCTCATCCAACCTTGGTTGCCTCTGACAAAATGGGACAAATTACATCTCATTATTGATTGTTAAATTCTTATTAATGAATTGAGCAATTTCCAGCTTAGCTCAGTTGACCTTCAGCAGGAGGAGACTTCCAATCAGCCAAGATGAGCAAAAACGCTTCCAGTACCTTTAACTGTTGTGTAATTCTCATTTACCACATTTATGCCCACTCTCTCTGCCTGTGTATCTCCTTTAAGCAATTCTCTCAGCATTATCCTCGCCATGCCATTCCTTCCTTACCAATGAGCTGCACTAACCTCAACCTCCTGTTTGGCTGCAAACTCCACCAGGTGCAGCCTCTGTGAAAACAGCTGCATTGAAGCCATTTCCTCTGCTGGCACTGATGCCAGGCCTCCTTTCTTTTTTATTTTGACTGTATCGAAAGGCTCCATTATTCCCCCCGCATAACCCAGAGCTCTTAAAGGCATGGATGAGTCTGGAGTTTCAGGGTTTGTTTTTGTTGCGGTGTCTCTGTGAGCAGACTAATGCAAGGCGAGGGCAGCGTTGCACCCATACTGGAAAAAGCTGGTATAGGGGAGAGAGTAGTGCGGGTCAGCCCCTGCAGATATCACCACCATGTCTGATGTACATGGAACAGAAAAGCTGGTGGAGGAGGGAGGGAGGGAGTGAAAGTGTTATGGTAAGAAAAAGACACGCTTGGCTCTCATTTCATAATTTTGTTAAAAGCACACAGTAGTGTATCATAGAGGCTCATCTACGGATGAGTGATTCCACTGTCTCCCTTTTATCCACTGGGATAAAATAAGTGAATAAGTGTCCACTGTTTTCCATCTAATCCACACCAAAACAACATAATCAAACCAGTTTGGAGAGTGGAAATGACCTTTTAAACAAATTTCATTGTCACTCAGATATACTCTACTAATATTTAGCACCGATTTTTCCAAGATAACGGTTTTTGCAGCAGCATAAACATCCTGCTGGATCAGAGGAATCGGTAAAATTCTCCTCAAGGATAAGAGAGGAATCAAATTTACAGACTGAACACTGAACACAAGGTTTAGATCTTAAAGCTTGACAGGGAGAGGTAGTCAGCCAAACAGCAAAGGCGAGGAAGGGATGTAAGTCTTGTCTATTAATCAGGACTTGTCTGTCACAGGTGCAGACGCTGCCTTTTTTCCCCCCTCAGAGGTAATTACAGTAGTTGTGTGCTGTGGCGCCAGCAAGACCCCCAGGCCCAGCTACTCTGTAACACCACCCAGGTAGCTGTCAACCCTTTGGCCTTAACACCAACTTTTTCCGCCAGCCTCACCACACCAGTGGAGAGATAGAAATCAAACCAACCGTAACCTTTTAAAAGTGTGCTCGTCTGGGATAGAGAACAAAGGCTCAAGCCATGTTTTCACCATCTTTGTTACCGCTGCAAGAGCGAGGAGATGAGACCTGGGGCTATGCTATCACCGGGCTGCTAGATTGAGTTTAAAACATATGGGACTTCAGACGAGTGCACTTTGACCTGCCTCTCCTCCTTTCCTGTTGTTCTAGTTTATATAATTCTCAGAGATGAGGGGAGATTTTGGCTGTTTTGAGGTTTGCTGTCAGCCAAACGCTTTACAAAGCTATAAAACTGTTATTCTCAGCCTTCACTAGTATGAGTAAATAAATGGAAATTAAGTGCTGAGATATGTGTTCACTCTGACTTTTCAGTAAGTTAATTAGAAAATAGGAATCTGTCACTTGATCAAATTTAGCTCCTTCTCAAAATTTTATCTGCCGTGCGTCGCGAGATCATTTGTAATCTTGAAATGCCAATAAAGTTAGTGCTGCTCAGACGTGAAATATAAAAGGACTACTGTAAGAGGAAGAATGCTATTATTCTCTATCAACACCCTTCCAACACCCTCCCACAAGCGCACACTCTCTGCTGTCAGACTCGCATTAAATGTGCTTGTTGTGGGTTTGTCTACAAATGTGTTTGTGCTTTTTCCACTCATCGTCGCCGCCCAATCCGATTCCTGTCTGCAGGTACACAACATGCTGCCGTCACCACCCTTGTCTTGACATTTTACAGCCAACAGAGAGTGATGCCCTCATATTTGTGTGTGGGTGGGGACTGTGAGACTGAAGGAGAAGGTGATTTTGTGGATGAGGTCTGCTCCTGGATTGTTTTTCCCCTTCATGTCTGCATATCTATTTATGTCCTTTCACTTCTCATCCATTAGGACTGCATGCGTGGTTGGAGGTGTGCGAGTGCGTGTGCTCCCTATTTTTATTTTTTTTTGTGTGACCCTCCTCCCAAGGAGGACTCCATCAACGTGGGCAGAATCGAGAGCGTGCTGTGATTGTGCATGAGCGCTCATTTGTCAAGCGCTTATCCCACAATGGAGGAGGGATGTCAGCTTCTGTCTGCTGGCACTCCTTCATATATCCATGTGACATATCAATATGTCACAGAGGATAAAGTGCTGCAGCAGGTCTTTTCTTTCACCAAAGTATCTTCATGCTGCTCTATGTATGTGTATTTTTGTGTGTCAAGGAGGGAAACTTGCAAACTAATTAATTCAGGTCACTTTATGAAGACTTTTACGAAGGCACTGGAGCATATTTAGCATCCCTTATGTAAAGGAGGGGTGGATAATGAGATAAATCTAACAATATCACACTGTTATGATGACTGGGATGCTAAACTAGAGTCTAAAATAGTCAAATAGGTCTCTACACAGTAGAAAAAACATTTAGTGAGTTTTAAAAGCGAGTTTCTCTCCCTGGTGCTTTATGTTGGATCTCTGTTTCATGTGCCTAACCTCCGCTGTGTCAACTGAAACACTGGTCTGTTTCACTCTGTTGTCTTCCTCTTCACTTTGTGTCTTTTCATTCCATCGCTCACCTTCATCAAATCACTTCATCCGCATACAGATCAGCGTGAAGGTTGGTCATTTTCACTTTTGTCCCTTCCCTTTAGTTTAGTTTGAAGCAGGCTTTAGGTGAGGTCAACCCCAACCCCTCTGTGAATACACTCAAAAAAAAACTCATTTAAAAATAGCTCCCCCTAATCCCCTGAACTCCAAATGTGTGTTGTCGAGTTGTTTGCATGTATCTGTGTATAGTTCTTGCATGCCTTCCCTTGCCGCTCCCCAAAACCTTGTTTCGATTAGTCTTGCCAAAACGTACAAAGGAGTCCTGAGCAGCTAGCTTAACTCATTATTAAATGTCTGTTGTGTTGTGTTACGTTGCTATTCACTCTCCCCTCCACACCCATATTGTCCCTGTCCAATGCTTCCACTAAAAGCTATAGCTGCTTTAACCCTCAGCCTTTCCATCCGCCTCTGTAGGCCCATCAGTGGTGTGTGATGGATTACTCCGGTATTCAGGTGGCAACCGGATTTGTCAGGTATTTAGGCAGAAACCCCTCTGCTCTCCCACTGAGGGACATGGGTATCAGAACTGACAAAGCCATTCTCAGGGGATTATGTCTGTTTTACTACCATGGGCATCCTCCACCCAGAGACTGACAGATTTGACAGACACATGTTAGCGTAATGAGACATTTCCCCAGAACACGTGTTTGGAAAAAGGTTATGATGTGTAACTGCAAGAAATACAGTATGTTTACTCTTGCCGAAAGCCCTATATGCTTAACGTGTTATATATATCTATAACTATGACTTTCGGTCCCATGTTTACAGGCTGAAAAAAATCGTAAAAATCAATGAATGATTATATTCGCTTTGTCCACAACCCAGGTAATATTTTGGAAATGGTCTCTCCTCGTGCAATATTTGCAAAACGCTGATGTGCAAAGAGCTGACCTGTAGGATATATAAGAATGAGCTGGCTGTGTGCTGACAGGGGGATGATCAGCCATCATGGTAGCCCAGTGCTGCTGCCAGGAAGCCCAGAGAGCCTGCTGAATCTGTGCCATTGTGTGCCAGATATTGATTGACTGAACAGGTTCTGCTATCCTTGGGCACTTTGTCAAGGCAGTTAAATTTATAGGTATCCAGCAAGCAGGCAGGCAGGAGTGGAGACTGCGCTTATTTTGTGGTTTTGATAGAGTCCCGGAGCCCATCTCTCCAAAACCGCTCTCAACAGGAGAGAGGCTTCGGGGGAATCGATAACAATTACCTGCCCTCTAGTCATTTTGTTCCACAGCACCTCTCCAAACTTAACCGCACGCCATGAATTATTCACAACATTAAGTGTTCAATATACGCAGACCCCATTGACAGACTGCTCTTAGCACTGTTTAGTCTATGGAGTGATGAAAGAATAACAGATACTTTGAGCTTAATGGTTTTACATTAGGCATGCTCCTCTCAGGTTTCTCTTTTTCATAAGCATATGAAGAAAAAAAATTGCTGCACTTCGAGGGCGTTGCAGTTGTGTGGGAAGACACAGGTGGCCACCAGCATGAACGGTATGCTGACACTTCTTTCTCAAAGGTGTTGCAAATTAACGATGCTGGAAATCAGATCTTCGGTCATTAACGTGAGAAAATGGTGCAAAGTTCCTCCTTTATCCTCTTCCCTCCAGCATACTCAGACTCACTATCCTATTCCATATCTTTCCTCAGCTCCCGTGCTTGCTTTGCTTGAGAATGTCGTACCCATCCAGTTCCCACCCTGGCAACACTCTGCCTGTCCAGTCTCCGCATGTCATCAGTCATATTCCCAATATCCCCTGATATCAGATGTACTCATTTGTGGAAGTTTTTAAGCTAATTTCTTCCTCCTCCAAAAATGTATTAACTCTGTAAAGTTGTCCGATATCCTTCGCTAACTTTACGAATATTAAACTGTCATCTAATATTTGATTGTATATTGTGCTGAAGCTTAAACGACCTCTTTAGTCTTCCCGGTGTTATCAGGAAAACACATCCGTGATTTCTTTTCTTTTTGTGCCTCAGACCAGGAATATTAATATTTTTGTGGTATTGAGCAAAGTAGTTTAGCCCCAGACGATTCTGTTGATTAAAACAGCAGAAGGTCTAAATACAGCACCTCAATTATTATGGGAAAATTCAGATGAATATGAACCAGGTCCCCCTTATTATAGTGCAGTCCAGAGAACAAGCCTTTTTCCTGACTGGAATCTCAAAAGGTGCTTTTGTGTTTTTCCATTTCGCCACATAATGAGGGGAATAACAAGCATGGCTGTAACGACGTTCCGGTTCAAATTAGATCGGGGAGGAAGGGGTGCGGGTGGAGGAGGTGGAGGGAGACTCATATTTGAAAATCCATTTTCATGTAGACCGGTGCAAAAGAGCAATTACAGTCAAGGGCTTTTTTTTTCCAGAGAGAGACAGCGATATTGTAGTGTATTAGGGGGAAACATGCAGTATGAATTCTGCAGGGATAGTTTCATGCTGTTGTCTTTAAAAACATACATCCAGCTGTAATGGGACAGTAATAATGCATCTGTTGCGGTGAGCTAAATATTTGGCCAAGCTTCGCCTTCGCTGTATTGAAGGTTAAAGAAGTCAGAGCTCTCCCTCCTTACTCTTAGCACGCACTATATTGATATTCTTGCATGTCATAAATGTAACAGGTCTGACACTGATGGATGTTCACGTAGCGCTGTCAGGCATTCATGTGAAGTGAAAAACTTTGTTGTAGTTGCCAAAAGTTACCAAAAAAAGATCTAAAATGTTTAAATATGGGATGCATTCTCGCGCATCTTCATTTAAATAGAAAACAAGTCATATGTAAATCCTGGTTGCCTGTCTATTCTAGGCTAGCTTTTCAGTATTGCATGGCGCCTCTGCACTGGTGTTTGCCTTGTCCCTAGCGACGTCAACGGGCCCTTCTTGTCTCCATGGGAACCCCTTTTTAATGTCAGCCTATCTGCATATCAGAACCGCACAAAGAGAGGGAGCGAGAGAGAGCGAGAGAAAGACGGGCTGAGCATAAGGAGCCGGAGAGGCAGCGAGAGGAGAAATCAAACAATAGCATCTCCACAGGGTTTCTCAATGATGCAACTCTCGCCACTGCTTGACACTCTAACAAAAGAGGGCCAGACACAGTCTCCTGCAAAAACTGGGCTATTTTGATTATATTCCCTTTTGTAGGCAAGAGGATAAAACACCCCCTCAAAGATTTCTTCTGAATTTCCAGAGGCATTTTGTGACAGACCTATTATTCCCATTGTGCTCGCCTGCACATTTGGACAAAAGCGATCATCCCTGCATTCTGTTAGCTTTTCTCAGTTAGCTTTTAGCCTTGTGGTGTTGTATAGGGCACGATCATTCTCACTAACAAAAAGAATAATACTCACCTTACATCTCCTACCTATTGACTCCTGTCGCTTTCTTCTTCTCTCCATTGCCATAGTGCGAAGAGTCCCACCCAGATTCTCCATTCCACCCACCAATCAGGAAGTGATGCCGGGCGGCAGCGTCAACCTGACGTGCGTGGCAGTGGGCTCACCGATGCCCTACGTCAAGTGGACCACGCCTGACGAGGAGTTAACCAAGGAAGAAGACATGCCAATGGGACGCAATGTGCTGGAGGTCACTAACATTCGCAAATCGACTAACTACACATGCGTGGCCATTTCTTCTCTGGGCATGATTGAAGCCACTGCTCAGGTTACTGTCAAAGGTGAGCGCTGTTTTCAGACCAGTTAGTGCCCGTTTATTTCTTAGGTTGCATGGCACTTAATAAGCCACATCTACATGCCTCTGAATGTGCTCAATCCAAGGTTTATTTGTCGAGGACCCTTTGTTGATACTGAGAAATAAAAGTTGATGGCTTTTAGTCTTGTTTTTTGCAGCACTGAAGCCAATACAGTAATCTATGTTTCTCTCTGCATTCTCAGGTCATTTTTTGTAAAAATGCAGCGCAACTTTGCACAATGCACAACTTTTCTTTCACCAAAGTGTCCTTATGTTGCTCTATTTGTGTATATTTGTGTGTCTAGGAGGAATGCTAATCAATTCAGGTCACTTAATGAAGACTTTTACAAAGGCACTGGAGCATATCTAGCATCCCCTGTGTAGAAGTGGGGTGGGGTAATGAGATGAAATTGACAGTATCACACTGTTATAATAACCGGGATGCTAAGCTTGAGTCTAAAATGATCAAATAAGTATTCAAAGACTCCACACTTTGTTACTTTGAGTGTGTACAAACAGTAAAAAAAATACTAAGTAAGTTTTAAAAGCGAGTTTCTCTCCCTGGTGCATTACGTTGGATCTCTGTTTCATGTTTCTAACCTCTGCTGTGTCAACTGAAACACCTTTCTGTTTCACTCTGTTGTCTTCCTCTTCACTTTGTGTCTTTTCATTCCATCACTCACCCCCGTCAAAGCACTTCATCCGTCTACAATTCAACCCGAAGGTCGGCCATTTTCTCTTTTGCTTCTTTCCTTTAGTTCGAAGCAGACTTTTTTTCTGTCCTTTTTCGGTATCTATCTGTCGACATGAATGCGTCCCCAACCGTCTTTGTGTTTACAACATTGTGACTGTGTTGTTTACTTGTTGCAGCCGTTCTTATCAGTTTTTGTCTGCATTGATTTACTTTCCAGTCTACTGGTCAATACACAAAATGCCACAGTCATTAGAGGGACCGCGGCAATCCAGGCCAACTCCTTTAAGGAAGCTATGATGCAGACCCTTTGTTTTGTTTGCATTTGTCACCACAGAACAGTTTGGTTGTGTTTTGAGAGATGGACAGGCTGGACTAAATGACTTCAGTCTATTTCCTTTATTTTGGGGAATATTGGTGGTGGCTGTTATAAAAATTAGGCCACGAAACACAGCTATTTTCTAGGAGTTACCTAATGTAGCACTGTACCATGTTTTCATTTCAGTTCTTTAAAGCTAATATTTTCCTTCTCCCTCCTCAGCCTTACCAAAACCCCCCACCTCACTCAGGGTGACTGAAACCACAGCTACCAGTGTGACTCTCTTATGGGAGTCTGGAAACCCAGAACCTGTGTCCTACTACATGATCCAGTATAGAGCCAAATCCTCCGACAATGGCTTCCAGGAAGTCGAAGGTGTGGCTACCAACCGTTACAGCATCGGCGGGCTTAGTCCGTACTCTGAATATGAGTTTCGTGTCATGGCTGTTAATAACATTGGCCACGGGCCTCCCAGCGACCTTGTGGAGACACGCACAGGTGAACAGGCCCCCTCCTCACCGCCTCTACACGTCCAAGCGCGGATGTTGAGCGCCAGCACAATGTTAGTTCAATGGGAGCCACCCGAGGAACCCAATGGGCAAATCAGGGGCTACAGAGTCTACTACAGCTCTGACATGACAGCGCCACTCAGCGCCTGGCATAAACACAACACAGACGATAGCAGCCTAACTACCATCTCAGGACTGACTCCCGATATCACCTATAGCCTCAGAGTGCTGGGTTTCACCTCTGTTGGTGATGGGCCACCATCTGACATCCTGCAAGTCAAGACCCAGCAGGGAGGTGAGCAACCAACCACTGTGTCTGGATTTCAGTGTTTTTAACATCTCTATTCATGCACATACAAGGTTAAAGGTGTGATTAAGCATATACAATGAGTTGAAGCTCTGTAGTTTTTCTTGCTTTTGTGTTCATTATGCATACTGAGTGTCTGGGAAACTGCTCTTTAGGTAATTTGTGCACAGGTTCATCTGCCACGCAGTAAAAGTTATGGAGGTGATCTTTGCAGGAGCTTTAGTAACATCCTCTCTTTGATTCTTTTTTTGTTCTTTAACATTCGCCTTCTCACCTACTCTTTACCAGTCCCTGCCCAGCCATCCAGCTTTGAGGCTGAAGCCGAGCTGGACACGCGCATTGTATTGACGTGGCTGTGGCCCGTACAGGACCCCATCACCAAGTATGAGCTGCAGTACTGGGAAGCTGGCTCAGACAATAAGGTTAGAATAAAAATCTATGCGTGCATCTATCTGTCCGTCTTTTCTTATATCTGTAGGGAGTCTGCAGATATATGAACGTTGCTGTTGATGATGTAGAGTTTCTTTTTTGTCCTTTCATTCAACTGGACCAGTTGAGGGCAAATTGTTTTTGAATCACATGGCTCTCAAATTTGACCGTATTCTCAAATATGAACGCATGTATCAATAAGAGACAGCAACTTGTGCTCTTCAGTGGCAGAGTAACTCCAGTTTGTTAAAGCAAAACAGCTCAATCCGTGAGTAGGTTTGTGTGAATGTCTTTGCTTCTGATGAGTTCTTCTGACATTTTTCCTTCCGCTGTTACACCCTCCAGATTCACGTGACCTTCAACCCTGCAGGCTCCTATGCTGTAGAGAACTTAAAGCCAGACACTTTGTACTATTTCTCCCTGGCCGCCCGTTCTGAAATGGGTTTGGGTGTCTACACCCAGCCCATCGAGGCCCGCACTGCCCAGTCCAGTAAGTACACATTCGTCTGTCTTGAAGCTGTCCCTGTCCTCTTTCTTCCCACTTTTTATTCACTAACCAGTGATTTCAGAGCCACCCTCAGCCGGCTGCTGCAGGTTTAGGTTGTTCTGTTCAGTGTGAGCGAGTGACTGAGCGAGTGAGACAAAAGTAGAGTTTTATAGCGCTTAAATCAAAGAGCGTGGGCAACTTGAATGTCAAGTCAATTTCAGCGCCACATAAAATGCTGACAGTGCAGCTATCCCGGTCAGCTTCATGCTTCCACCACCTCTCCTCTGTCACCAACACTAACCCTCATGTCCATCTATCTGAGGGCAGGCCCTGTGTCAAAGGTACGTTTAATGTGTCTGGTTCCCACATTTGCGAGCTGTGCTGTTGTTTTGTCTCATATCATTATGTGCTTTTACAGTGCCAGCACTCAAAATGTCACTCTCTGCCAGCTGACTGATTCTTTCTTATTTATTTATTTCATTTTTGTGCTGATGTGGCACGGCGCTTGTCCCACGGTGCGTGTGTGCCTCACACATAAAACTGAGAACAGAAAAAATGTCACTTTTAACTTTTAATTGTAGCGATTATGTGAATAAAAGTTTAACTCCTGAGAAAGTGACTCCTAAAACTGACTGATGCGCTACAGACGACTAGAGAGGAGATTTATCACTCTGCTGGATTTGGAACAAAAGGCACAGAGTTTTACAAAGGTGTTACATCACGAGTTTGTTCCTTCACAAAAGCTCTTTAGCGGAGTACCGACGCCAGCTTACAGAGTGGATATAAGGCTGATACGTTTAACGATGGAAAATGATCAAAGGTTCAAGATTAAGGCTGATCAAAAAATTAACATAAATAGTGAATGTGAACACTGGTGTAAATGAACAATTATCAGGTGTCAAACGCTAACGTTTACTCGTATCTGCCACATAAACCTGCCTGTCAAGCAGTGCTGCAGCAGGAGGGGAAAGTGGGACAATGAAGTAAGAATCAGATTTTGATTTTCTGTACGTTATACATACAAACAGACACAGATCATCAAAAATTTCAAGAAAAATGTAAAAAAAAAAAAAATAAAAAAAAAATCAGATGAACAGTAATACTCCTGTCACAGGATCCCTGTGGCGTTGCAGTTGTATATGTACTATATGCAGTTACATTTCTCCCATAGAACAGAGAAAATAAATGAAAACCGAACCTCTGTCAGCTGCACATGACTGTAAGCAGAGACCATGAGTGCTGATGGTCCTTGTGCCTTCTGCTGTCAGTAGACACAGAATTTGGCGGAAATAATTTGGATTTCAGGCGCTGGTAGGATCGTGTGCATGAAATAAGCAACAGCTTTGGGAAGGTTCTGAGGCAAGCAGGCGGTGGGAAAGTGTGACATTTTCTAGTGCTCCATTTAAATATTTAGTATCATTTTTTTAAGACTCAGAGAAATGAACAGTATTGAGCTCTATTCATGTTTTTGTTTTTAAATATTTTTGCTGTGCATTGCTCTACTAGTAAAAAAGGTGGTAGGAACACTGCAGTGGGTTCAACACATCAAACACTAAGATGCATTAATAATACTAAAAATCAGCTCATGGAGGAAGAGCTCGCTGTATAAAAATGGATGTGACGTCATCCATTTCTGTTGTGGTGGCATACAGAGCCAAAGTAACAAGGAACCAGTTTCAACATTTCATGTGTCTCTATTTTTCTCACATTTGACAGAAACGGGGTCGTAATAATGTCATAGAGACGGGGTTTTGGGCTCTGTCACTTCAATAATTGCATCTCCTTCTTAAGTCCATTCTTTGGTTCCCTGTTTTTGTTTTTTTTTTGTTTGTTTTTTCACTCTGAGGCATTTTCTTGTGGTGGTGTCCTTGCCCTGTGCAATTTTACCACTGCAATCTCTTCTGAGAATCGTCAGCACTGTTTTGATTCAGTCTGTAGCTTTTGAATTTTTTAATACATGTGGTGTTGTCAAGTTTTCGTGGTTTTCTGTCTACTCTCTGGTGGATCAGGGGCCACCTGGTGAGACTCACTCCTCTTTTGTCAAGTGCTGTTTTGTAAAGGTGGAGTTTTATATTCGGGCATTAGTTTATTGGAATAATATTCGAGCTCACTGTTCATTTCTCTGCTTATTAAAGAATACATTTCACAGGCATGCTTTTACGGAAACATCTTGCTTTGAATTTTCATGGTTCATTTTATTCTCTTTTGATATGAAGGTTGTTTTTCGCAGCATAAAGAAATTCTAGATTTAGCTAGTTGCATGAAGTGTCTGAATGCAATCATTTCTTTTCAGTTTCCCTTTTTGTTCTTCATTTTGTATGTCATTAGTTTTCTATTTTTACCTCCTGACCTGAGAGTTTTTTGTATTTAAGCTGAAGCTGTTGTTCATAATTAAATTTTATGCAATAACTATTTATTTGAGGAATGTTATCAGACTCCATTTTCCCATTACATTATAAGGCATTACAGGGTGAGGTGGACTGGTACGCTGTGATTCTAGCGAGGAGTGGAATTTATCCCATCTGATAGAAATAAAAAAAATCAGCTTTTCTTGGCAGTGAGTATGAACCAGACGTGGACAGTGCCTGTAATGTTTCTAACGGTTATTGATTATAAAATTATAGCTTTATCTATAACTAAATATGTAGTGTAGCTCAGCTGCAGCCAAGAGCCGCAATCAGGCCCAGAGCTTCTGCATGAATGTGCAAACACCAGTCAACACTATCAGGCACTTGTTCACCACTTACAAATCTGTGGCAGTTTGTTTCTCCCTCTGTTTCCTGCAAGAGGAGACACAGAGGGCAGTAAGGGACAAATTACGGTTTTATAAAAACGTTGCCCTGTAGAATTTTGGTGTACTTTATATTCTGTTCACCTCACCCTGCACTCTCATGGCCTCTTGCATAAATGCAGTGCCAAACACAGCTTCAGCAACGGTCCGCTAATGTGTTTTTGCATCCAATCTCTCAGTCTGGAGGCAGCATCCTGTGCAGTATGGAAGCTTTTTGTAGTCACAATTTAAAAAATTTAAATTTCATATTCAGACGTGTAATGATATATTGGTAAATATATTTCCCATGCACAAAGGGACTCTAAATGAGCCTTTACTACTTTGGAAAAACAGCAGTTTGGTTACAATTTATACAAATGTGTGGTGTGCAAATCCTGTTATACTTTTTACATTCTTACATTAAACTAGCTTGTTTAATTGCAGGGCAAATACATAAGCGTGTACATTAGTACTTTAACATGAACATAGACGATTTTGAGTTCAGTTTTCTGTATAGAGTGCCAAATCACTACATCAGTATAAAGTACCTCAAGGTGTAAGAGACGTAAGAGAGAAAATCAGAACAAAGCACATGGCGACAGTGGGAAGGATAAACTCCCGTGTGAGAGGAAAAAACTTCCGACCGAACCAGGTTAGAGAGTTGCAGCTATCTGCTGTGACCAACTGGGAGTTAAGGGGAGAAATAAGAATAAAAGGGAGATGGGACAAAGCAACAACCTATACCATATATCAAATTCAGTGCCTATGTTCACAAAGATTTGAATTTCTTAATTAACATCTGCACAAAGGGGGGGAAAGCAATTTCAGTCTTCATCTCTAACCTGATTTTATTTACATGACCCATATTTACACGGGACTGCCGTAAACTGTGGACCTCTAGCAGTTCGGAGTAATTGTGGAGGTGTCACATGATCTTAATCTCATGTGAATATGTAAAGTAAAAAAAATCCCACTGCGAATTACCTGCCAGTGTTTTCATTAAGGCTTACATCTCTACACAGCGTGAAGACCCATTCATGGAGGGCTCCTGCTCAGGGAAATCTCAAAGGATGATGAAACAGAAACACACATGCTGACCTCAGATTTTAGTGCATTCAAGTTAAAAACAGAATATTTATCATGTGTAAATGGGCCACAGGAAACAGACAGCGAAGGGTAAATTTTCATCGCACGAGGTCCCCGGTATGAATAGAGCTGTGCTGTATTCATACAGTATAATGACAAATTTGAAATATAAAAAATATCTTGTGATTCTGAATATGACATTTCAAATTTTGATATTGACTGTTATACAAAAAGCTTCCATAGATTTTCCCTTATTTTTTTTGCTTGTGCTGTACTTTATTTTTTGTTTGCTTGATCCGTGCCCTTCCTTCGTGTGGTTTTGCTCCCCTCCCCCTACAGCCCCGTCCGCCCCTCCTCAGGACGTACAACTGGTCAGTCTGAGCTCCACCAGCCTCAAGGTGAGTTGGGTGGCACCACCTGCCGCTAGCCGCCATGGTGCCATAGTGCGTTACACAGTCAGCTACCAGGCCCTGGCTGGAGAGGACACGGACAAGCACGAGGTCACTGGGATCGGTGCAGACGCTACCAGCCATGTGCTGGAGGGCCTGGAGAAGTGGACTGAGTATCAAGTGTGGGTGAGGGCACACACTGATGTGGGCCCAGGTCCTGAGAGTGCCCCAGTGAGGATGAGAACCAAAGAGGATGGTAGGTTGATACTTCCCTTGAAGCAGAGTGCTCTCAAACTGTTTTCCTCTCTGTTGCTTGCGGCAGCCTTTGACGATTGTCTTTCACCCTCTTCAGATGTTACACCACAATTTCCTTCGTCCTGCTGATGAATTTTGAGATAATGAGGTGGTGGTCGTGACAGCAGGGGTCACCTTTTCTTTGTTTCCTCCTCTTCCCAGCTTGTTGTCTATGGCCTTTGCACCTTTTGTGGGTTAAGACTGATCACTCCCAGGCCTCAGTTCTCCACCACTCTGGTTTCACTGGCTTCTTGTCTTCTTTTACTGTTCTGAGGAATGAAAGTGGACCAAATCTCCCGCTTTTTCACTCTGTCTCTCTTTCCCCTTTTTCTCACTCGTTTTGTTTGCAGTGTGATAGAGGGCGGCTTCTCCTAAGAGAGTGTCGACTATAATTAATGTGTTTGAAGTTTGCTGCAACACAGCTTATTTCATTCTGGAATTAAGAGCATTACAGACATTGCTAGACCACATGCTGTCCCACAAGGGGTGTTTTTGGGACGCAGTAGTCTTAGAAGGTCTAAAGTGACTAGAAATTATTAATTCATGGTCAGTACATGTATCACTTCATTATACACAGCACCCCAGAATTTTAGATTTGTTTTGGATTGTCATTACAAAACGAAGTAAAATAAGATAAGTCACGACCTCGTCTCTTTCTCTTTGCTCTCTTCTCATCCTTTCCACTGTCCCTCCATCTGTCTGTGTTTCTGTCTTACTCTTTTAATCTGCCCTTCGTCCTTGTCTGATTTTCAGTGCCGGGAGCACCCCCGAGGAAAGTGGAGGTTGAGGCCATAAATTCCACAGCTATCCGAGTCACCTGGAAGCCACCCCTGCAGGGGAAGCAGCACGGCCAAATCCGAGGCTACCAGGTCGTCTTCTCCCGGCTCGAAAACGGAGAACCGCGAGGCCAGCCTAACATCATGGATGTTTTTTTGCCAGAGGCCCAGGTACTGCATGATGTTTTACTCTTGCCTGCTCTTTCTGCTCTTCTTCCTCACTGTCTATATCTGTTTTATGCTCATTTACCATTATTTTCATTCCCCACTGCCTCCCTATTCTCTTCCATTGTCTGAGTTCACACTTCATTTCCCCCATACTGGGTGACACACATGGAATTTTCTATCTTGTCAACTGGAGTTTCCATCCTCCCCTCTTTTCTTTTTTGTTATCTATCTCCACATGTGACATTTGACTCTAAATTGGTACCCTGCTCCTACAGCTTTAGATTAGCTGTCCTAATAAGATCCACTTTAATTCTGCAGTAATAGCTATTAAATATTTTATATGTGTTACATCAGGACGTGGCTTAGTGGAATCAATGCACCTCTCTTTGCGGTTTTAGCAGTAATACATATGCACTGCCTTGTTACCATGTTTATAAATTAGAGCTATTTTCCTGACACCGCCCTTTACGCATTAATGCAAGCTGCTTGGAATGGCCCAAAGCTGTGCAACGCCATGAGATGGATGAGAGATTGTAATCCTTAAGAGGGATTCAGAGATTCATGAATATCTTAAAACCGCACTCGTACTGCTTTTTTTCTCTCTCTGTGTTTGAGAGAGGAGAGACCAGCTTAAGAACCTCCTTCTGATTGTTTGCCGGGAGTAACATTTGCACGAGCACGCATTCACTCCCGCCCTCAGTGGTCTTCCACAAAAGCATCTAATTTGAACAAGGAAGTGCTCCCTGGCCACAAGAAAACCACCCACATATATATATATATTATCTGAGCTCTGTTTGCTGATAAATGGCAGCTGTGGCAGACCAACAAGTTGCTGGTTCAGTTCCCAAGCAGTGCAAACTGCCTTGCCCTTTCAGAAGAGTTATTAACCCTCGTTTGCTGTCCTGTGTCTCATCATTACACAAGTGGAAACGCTGTTAAAGTCACAATGTGATGAATCAGTGTGTTACATCCCAAGGGATGATAAGTAGGAGCTTGTGGATTCCAGTTGTGTAATGACATATTCTGTGATTTAAAAAAAAACAACAAACAAACAGAAAAACATCATAAATCATTTATATGTGGCTGTCAAACTCACACAAGTCTCCACAGCAAGTGATTGACTGATGCAGTACAGCCCGTCGATGTCTTCACCTGGACGAAGAGAACTGCCTTGACTCCCGAGCACAGTCAGCCTTTATTTTACAGCAGTAGTGTTTGGCAGCTGCTACTGACAGTTCATTGTTATCAGACTGTCTACAAGAGTGCTTGACAGACAGGACAGCATCGCTTGATCTGGAAAGGGAGAAAACATGGTGGCTGCTTGTCTTCCTGTAAGTGTTTTTTCCACGTCGACATGTTCGGCGTGATTTTGTTTTGCATTGTGGAAAAACTGAACTAAACATGACCCTACTTGTTATGCAAACAATTCTCCCTGCCATGTCTCATTTGTGCCATGTTCACACAATAAACACAAAGACGCACTGTAATTTGGCGCCCAGGATAGCTCTCATGTTCCAGTCTAGTGTCCAGGACACCTCTCAAACAGACTGTCCCCTCCCTGGCAGACGGCTAAATTTCTTCTCACACCTTCTATTATTTTCCTCTTCTCCTTCCCTTCGGTTTGCTTCCTTTTCTGCCGTGACCTCCTTTTGCACTCTCGCTGCTTAATAAAAAGCTGATTGAGTAATTACCAGAGGCTTGCGTGCAGGTTGGTTACCCTTGATTGAGTCATCTCAACAGATTGTTTTCTATGAGACAGCACTGCGTAACCAACCTGCAAGGACCTGCCCAGACGTCATTAAAGACCACACAGTCAGCCAACGGTCCCTTATCCTTGTTCGCCCAACTGGTTTTAGAACAATCCCTTCTTTGTCACACATCTTTCCATTCACGCACCACAACAACTAGAAAAAAAAATCTAGCAAAGATAACATGCGCAAACACGATCACTTGTTAGACCGACCTTGTAGTAGGTGTTCCAGCTGGTCGAGAGGAGTTCATGAGTCATCCTAGAGACATGCAAATCCCTCATACGCACACCTGTAATTGATGATGAATAAAACGGGGAAAAAAAGCAATATCCTTCTATCCTGGCACATCCCATAGTGTTTCTCTCATGAATTTCCCTAATGTGTTGTGAAATCGGTTCCACATCCACCCTTTTTACCTGAATTGGATTCACAGTAAGCTTGCCAAGAGGAAAAGAAAAATCCAAATTTTCCAGGGCTCTCACATCATACCTGAGCCTCACCTTCAATCACGATTCTAAGCCGACTGATTGAATTGCAGATCCTGTCAAAATGGCTATCACCTTTCCCCTTTTCTTTGTCTCTGTGTTTCTGGCTCCTCTCCTTTTCGCCCTCTCCCAGGGTTAGCTGAAATACTGGGAGGAGAGCTAGGAGAGCTCGGCTGTGCGTGGGCGGTTTAAGCGCCTCTTTTCTTTTCAAGCAGGAGCCCACACAGCGCCCTCATTTCCCTGCTAAATTTAAACCAGAGGCCATGTTAACAGTGTGATGTTATCGACCCCTTTGCAAATACTTCTGTTGGAAAAGTGGCCTGGACCTGAGTTGGCAGCTCCCACACCACACGGTCTGCTCCATCACGGTGCACTTGCGGCAACCTCTGTGGCAGTGTATTTCATATACACATCCATAAAAGTGTGCAGAAAGTGCTGTGATTGAGTTTGAAGCCATTAGCCGCTGTCTGTGATTTCATACATTTTCTGCACAAGTTTGCCTTTCTTCACAAGTTTGCCTTTATTCAGCACTACTTTCCAGGTTCATTTTGTTTGACCACTCATGCGTTTTTGTAGTTTGTGTGAGCGAGGCAATGCTTCACTGCCTCTACGGCCTTCGCCGCCTCAGATTGGAGTTGAATGGGAATCGGGGGGAGGAAAAAAAGAGAAAGAAGCACCTCAGCCCGTTTCACTCCATCAATCATGACAGCTCCTTCTCTTCCACATCACTCGTTCCCCCCTCGTTCCCATTTTTATAGCCACACATCTCAGCCCATGTCATCACATTTGCATTCACCCGCCTGCAAATTATACCGCTCCGTTTCCACAAACGACGCTTATCAGCAATGATGCGTTTTCAGCTTGCGTTGGCATTTGAAATATAAATGGAGGATAATTTATAATTCTCCCATGGATTTAAGCAACAAAAAGGAAAGAAAGAAGCAAAAGCAGTTCCGATAGGAAGGAATTAAGCCCAAGATGAGATAGGAACTCTTGCGAACCTTAATGTGTTGCTTGCTCTGTTGACATACTGAGTGAAGTTGACAGTAAACAAATTAAGCAATTAGGAACATTGCAAACTGTTATTCATGGAGTTAAGCAGCAGCTGTTCTTTAATGGTACTCTTTAGTGCCCCGTTATGTCTGGGGAGCATGAGGCAGCAGTTTTTGATGTGCCGTGTGCCTCAACCAGTCACAACTGAGACCTTACAGAGGCCTTGCTCATACTTCACTTAACTGCTTGGTAATAAAGACTATCCACAGGGAGGAGGAAAAGTTGGGTCTTTTGTCTTTTCATATGCCAACAGTCAATAGAGGATGATGAACACAGTCTCCCCACCGCACAATAAATCAGCAGCGTGTGAGGCTTGCTCCTTTTGTTTGTGAAAGTCTAGAATAGCAAGGAGGGAGTGATGGGTGATCAGGAGGACCGGCTTTACTTCCAAGTATTTGTATTTTTTGCAGACTCCTGCCCGGTTAAACTCTGGTCATGTTAATAAAAGGATCCTGCAAAGTGTTGATGCTGGGCAGATGAAGAAGCTCTTCGTGTGTTTTCTCAGTGTTTGACAACGCATGACATTAAGTTGGTCTTGTTTGTATAGTTAATGGACACAAGTGTTAGCAAGTACAACGCGACTGGAGTTAATATTATGTAATACATTTGGGGGCACCGGCCCATTCACAGTAATTCTTGGTGGTTAAATATTGATTTTTGTCCCAGCCACGTCAATTGCTTCTCCCCTTTGAGTGTTCGCTTCTGTGGTACAGTCCACAAGCAGCTGTGACAATACTCGTGCACCCTAATGATAACATTTTTTTCCCCCACTCCACCGTCCTCACCCGCACTCCCACCCCCTTTTTCTGTTCTCCACTTTGTCCCTCATCAGTGTCAACAGTGTCATCTCTCCTGCCCCTTGTCAGCCGGGCCACCCATCAGTGAACCCCTCTGCAGGAACTGAACTGTGGAGCACGTTGCTGGTAAACGCCAGCGGTGGCGTTCTGCATCGATGGGGTTTGATGTCACAGGGCTAGCATAGCAGCACTGGTAATAGGATTTCATGCTCGGCACTGACGGAGCCCCGCGGCACGAAATGGGCTTTCACTTCCCCCAGGAATCACTTGGCCAGGCACAGCGAGCAAGGAGAACATTTTGAATACATATTGAAATATAATGAATAAAAGGCCTTCCCTCAATTTCTGTAAGAAAAAAGGAAATGCTTCACGGACTGTGCAGAGTTTACACTTCTTATCCAAAGTGTAATAGTCATCATAGCGAATAGAAGTCTCCTGATTGAGAAAGAGGGGGGCTTTTTGTTGGATTCATAGGCAAACCAAAAACAAGGCAGTGCATTTAAACAATAATAAAAAAAAAAAATTACAATTATGGTTACGCAATTTGTTGTATGCCACTCAACTTGTCTTTTTTTTACTCCTTCTCTTCCATCACACTCTATCCCACTGTTTTGTTCCACCACACGACTCTGCTGACACCTACATTCATCTGTCGGCGAAAAAAAGACGAGCGCTTTTTTTCCATGGCTGTTGTGTTGTTTCTGACTCATTTCTCTCCCCACCCTGTGTCCTGTGTCTTCTCTCCATCAGTGGAATATTGAGGAATCCACCGAGCATGTGAGTAACCCACATGTGTGCTGCTGGGTTCTCTTGCAGGGCAAGCTCTTTTCCTTTTTGCAGTTTGGGGGTGCTTGTGTGTTTGGATTATGAGTTGTGCGTGGATGTGTGTTAATTTCTGTGCAAGGTGTGTGACTTTAATCTACTCTGTGTGAACCCTCTGTGAAGATCATAACCGCAGCACGAAACGTGTGTCCAAATGTTTTCTTTTGTGTGTTTGTGTTTGCGCGCGTGTGTGTGTGTGTGAGAGAGAGAGTTAGTGTGATTTAGTCTAAGAGCTCCTACAACTTCAAAGCAAGATCTGATGCAGGCTTATTTTACCAGAAGAAAGAACCTTGTAGAAACAGCTGGGCAGTTGCAGGTGAACTGAGGCAATTCTGTACAGCGCGCATGAAGCATCTTCCCCCATTGAGAGTACAGTGCAGTCAAAGGCTTTGTGTCACTATCCCCGTGTGATGCCGACATTAATCGGCCTCGCCTAACCTGCTGTCTTCCCCGCTGTTTCAGATGACATGTCTATCTGAGGGGAGGAGCTGTGTCTTTTATCAGCTCCACACATCTCCGAAATTGCCACCAGCCTTTCATGTTCTTTTCACGTGCCTGGTTTGCAGCTCGCTGCTACGTGGCTGTCAAGCAGCTCTTTGTTATGGCTTATTACCCCCTAGACGTCATATTGCACTGGCATAAATGCAGAGCCACTTACTGTAGCCAGTCAAAAAATTCAATAGAAGTCTGCCAGACTAACGGATCCTATTTTCAGTGTATAAACAAGGGCAAAGATATGTTAAGAAAAAGGTTTTCAGCTTTTATAAAGTCCAAAAAAAGAATTCATTTGGGATATTTTCACTCCTTTTTTTCACCTGCCGACATTTCAAATGGAAAACTTAATGAATCAGTAACCACCTGTAGAGGCTGAGGCTGATCTCTTTTTGTTCTTCCTTCATCTGTTTATATATTATTTCAGTTAGTTTTGTATACGAGCCAGTGGGAAGTGCGCACGCTGTCGTATTTATTTGCTATTAGCACCAAGTTAAACAGAAACCTGGCTGCACGGCACACGGATTCCTCAAGCTACACCCACATGGCATGAGTCAGGCTCGCCTCCTCTCCCTCTCCTCTTAATGCGTTGATTAACACCTGACAGACAGCGAGCTACACGCTGTCAGAGGAGGACATCTGTTCACACATCTTTATTATTTCTTCAGCAGCCATGTTTAGGCCACAGCAGACTTTGTGCTTGGTAGCTAATAGAGTACGAGGCAGATGTCAACACTGAAAACATAAGCCTGCGTTACTGACCCATGGCTTTGTTCTCAGGGAGTTGGTTTTTTTTTTTAGCTTTCGGGAAATTTTGGCTGGCGTTAAAAAGCAAAAGATGCATATAGAGGACATTAAATATTAATCTTGAGCAAAAAGTTATCTGAAGGGATTTGTTTTAACAGCGCAGCCCATTTTTCTCTTGGTATTTTTCCACTCTAGTGAGGATAGTGGTGTTGAGAGGCTTGCAGAGAAGAATCCACTTCTATAACTAGTCGACTTGTTAATCTCTATAATGCCCTTTGGTGCTGTTCTAAGCATTTGCTCTAAAGGGAACTTTGAAGCCTGGGTTTTTCTATTTTCTGCTGAGTTTTAAAAGTGTTGCTAGAACTGAATCAACCTTGTCAGAATGGAGAGAGGACCGATCTGTGCAGCTGCCACTGCTGAGATTGTTAAAGCCATTTTGCATGATTAAAGTAATGAGACTTCCTCCATAAAGTTAAAATGGCTTTATGATACAGTAATTTAGCATTTTTCCCCCCATCCCTCTTAAAGGTTAGCAGGGGAGCACCAAATGTCCCTTAAAGAGAGAGGCAGTAAAAACCACCGTCAAACAGCGCTGGGTTATGTAGACTGTTTAATGTTCTTCTATGGTTAGGAAATTAAAACTTCATTAGTTGGAGAAACAGCGTTAGGGCAAGGCTGTATAATATTCCAAGCGTCTGAGAAGTTTGTGAGAAGTTCCGGCAGGAAGGCTCGTAGGCATCTGTGTGTTCGTCCTCTCAGCGGCCCCAGTCAGAACCGGACAACTCCTGCATGTGCGCTCAAGCCGAAGGCATTAAGTTGTTGTGCGTGTGCGTGTGTGTGTGCGTGCTGATGTGCACATTTTACGTGCATGTATACTGTGTGTATCCTTCATTTATGTATATTAGTATGTGTATTCCTGTGTGTGTTTCTGTTTGTTTGTTTGGATATGGGCTTTGTTCAAGCTCAGAGTATTTAATTCCAGCGTGTGGGTGTGTTTTTGTTCAGACTGATGCAGTGTGGTAAAGTGAGTGCCAGCACTGCAGCAGGTTAGCCGTAACAGTGTGTTACCTCAGTTGTTTTTCTGTCTGTTCATTCCCGACTGCTGAGTTACTCATTTGTTCATTCACCGTAGTGTGTCTGTGTTTTTGTGCAGAGACTGTTTGGGCAATCAGCCAGAGGAGAATAAGTACCAATAATCTTATTCTTAAAAAAAAAAGAAGTATTTTTTAATCACCCTGATGTTTATTTATCTGAAGGATTATTTTCAAAGAGTTTTAACAGCAGTCCCACAGTCGGTGTACTATTTTGTGGGTTTTAATAGTCTGTTTAGCGATGAACTTAAGCTCCTCTGGGTATTATCTCATGCTTATCCATGCAGCAGGCATGAAAACTGACACACGGGTGATGTTCTGATTAATTTAGTTGGTTTGTTAGTTAATGGGTTCAGCGTGTTCCTTACAGTTAGGTACAGGAGCTTTTCAGTACCAAGAAAAGTTCCTGGGCCTGTTTGTGTGCCTTCTTTCTCTATTAAAAGTTTGACATATTTTGTTTTTAGGCTAATTGCTCAAGAACCCACACGTGGTTGGAGAAGGGGGGTTAATCTTACTGCGGTTTCCTTTGGTGCTGTGTGTTTGTCAGGGGATCGGAGCTTGTGTGAGAGGGTGGTTGGAGAGGTTTCGCTCAGGCTCACTGACGCCTGTTAACATCTGACCTTGTGATTTTTTTTTTTTCTTTTTCACTTTTACAGGAGGCCATAATTGGTGGGCTGCAGTCTGAAACCACCTACTCTGTAACTGTAGCAGCATACACCCTGAAGGGAGATGGTGCTCGTAGCAAAGCTAAAGTCATCACCACAACTGGAGCAGGTCAGAATCAGTGTTAGTGGGGTTTTCATGTGAGTCTGTTAGTGTGGACTCTTGCTTTGGAAATCATTTGCTCATTGAGTAATGACTTTGGCTAATGATTTGTGATTGACAATGAACGACTGAAAAATACCAAAGAAAATCAAACTTGTTGAAACATGGTACGACCAAAGATTACAAAATGTATTTTGTTCAGTACGACCCAAAACGAGTGACTAAGAGCAGCCAAGTGTTTACAGAGGTCAAGTCTTTTCCATAGACGTCACAATCACAACTATCGCCATCTTGTGGCCTTTAGATAGAATACAGGTTTTTACTCATTAAGTGCCACAAATTTGATGTGAATTGAAAAATATGTCTTTGACTTATAAAGCAATTAAAGTGCAAGTAATTTTTTCCTATTTAAATCTCTACTTCGACCAGTGCCAGGCAAACCCAGTATGATGATTAGTACCACCATGGGCAACACAGCACTGCTCCAATGGCAGCCCCCCAAGGATATGGTGGGGGAGCTGATGGGCTACCAGCTGCAGTACAAGCGCACCGACGAGGACACCTACACCTCGCGCGAGATGAGAAAGACTGACGACCACCATACTGTCACTGGCCTGCACAAAGGCGCCACCTACGTCTTCCGCCTCAGCGCGCGTAACCGTGCAGGCACCGGCGAACCTCACGTTAAGGAGATCAGCACACCCGAAGACGTGCCCTCAGGCTTCCCGTCCAACCTCCAAGTTACGGGCCTGACGCAGTCCAGCACCCAGCTGACCTGGAAGCCCCCGCCGCTAGCGGAAAGGAATGGCAAGATCACACATTACTTGGTGGTATACAGGGACATCAACAGTCAGACAAACAGCACCAACCGCACCACCGAAACACACATGACTATCCAGGACCTTAAACCTGACACCACTTACGACATCCGGGTGCAGGCATTCACCAGTAAGGGCGGCGGACCCCTCAGCCCCAGCATCCAGAGCAGGACCATGTCGAATGGTAGGATAAGTGGTAGGACATCTGACTAACATTTATACATAAACACTTCAGAGATATTTGATATGAAAACATAATGACGTGCTTGCATAAACATTGGCACTCTTAGACGCGCAGTCATGTCATTGCTCACCACAAACACATGTCACTCGCTTCTGTTTTAAACTTTATCGGTGCCGTGTCTTTCCCATCTTCCACTCAGCATACTGTAGTACATGACTGTGTTTATTGATTTATAGAGTACTAATCTCATTACACGCTATAGTCACATTACCATGCCTCCTCGTCCTCCCTCCTATTACACACAAATCTAAATGTTACCCAGCATGTAGCTTCTCATGCATTTTATAATCTTATAAATGAAAGATTTCTTATTTATAACCATGCACGATGCCTGTTTTAAGACACATGTTGCCACTCCTCATGTCATATGCATTTCCTGGTAATCACAGTGATCTCGGCCTGTTGAGTGTGTCTTGTGAATGGGCGGCAATAAATGGGACAGGCTCAGGGAAATGGAGTCTATTTTTGTATGATCGGTAATCAAGCGTGAATGCGATTGTTAATGTTCTCTGAACACTCCTGTGGCTTTTCAGGTTTGGTCATAAGGAATTACAGCAGAATATGTTCGCGTTGTTTACTGAAGGGGCGACTTGCTCGTGTGCTGCTTTATAGTAGTGTGAAATGAAATTATGCACAGAGATTACTTTTTGTGGTGTACAAGATTTCTTACTTGAGGTATTAATGAGTGGATTTTCCTCATCCTAGCTTTCCCCACCCTGAACTTTGGTGTCAAAGCTGTCATGAAAACGTCTGTCTTGCTCACCTGGGATTTGCCACCAAACTACAAACCCCAAGCACCTTTTAAGGTAAGTACCAGCCAGGTAGACGGCCATTGCTGACACGAGGTGCAAAAAAGATTGAATATGAACTGAGTTTGCACAGACAAAATACTTGCAGTACAATTTAAATTAAAAAAACGCTGGATTAAAAAAAAAAAACAACTCTTATTCTACTTCAATAACATGTTCTGACATGCTGTGCAGCCATTTGTAATATGAAAAAGCAATATTAGGTGCTGACACTTATCACAATATGATTGAGTCACTTTTTGTATTTGCACAAAAACTATGAAAATCCCAATTCATGCTCGTTTATGAGGTGTAATAATCTGTCAAAGTGATATATCAATTCCCACCCAAATGATAGGGGAGCAAAGACAATTTAAGGTGTAAAAGAACATTGGATATGCGCCAGTGGGCGAGTGCGACGCTTGAAGCACTTGAGATGAGGTGTCAGATAAGATGGGCATCTCCCTTAGGACCATACTGTTTTTGCTTTTCTTTTCTTTTTCTTTTTTTTCCACGTGTGTGCGTTTGAGAGGGAAGAGAGAGTGGTGCGTGTGAGCAAACGATATTCAGGCTGTATATCTGTGCTGCCGTAAATCACAACTCCCAAGTTTTCCCCCCGTGTGCTTACAGATCTTGTATAACCAGCAAAGCGTGGAAGTGATGGGAAACCTGAAGAGGAAGCTGATCACGCAGCTGCAGCCAGACACAGACTACTCCTTTGTACTGACAAGCAGGGGCAACATTGCCGGAGGTCTTCAGCAGCAGGTGTCCATCCGCACTGCCCCTGACCTGATCCAGACCAAGCCCAGGACACATCATGCTCAAGGTGGCAAGATGAACATCACCCTGCCAAAGATCCAGACCACCACTCGTGTCAAGTACGTACTGATAGGGACTAACCACACAGGCTTGCTCTGGGCTAGAAAATGATTGTTATTAGTCAGGAATAACAAACAGGTTTTGCTTTTTATGTACACAGATTGTGATGCATATAAGTTATACATTTATCATTTTAAAATTGATGTTAATACAAAAATTTACAGCCACGAAACTGTAAATTTGGGACCTAATGCGACACGTGTGTCTGATCGCTACTAAAACTATTCGAGAACTTAGGATTGCAACTTAAACTCTGAGCCATTTTTGTGACACGGCAACTGATGATAATTGAGACTTAACATCAGGTCGAGCTGTGTTATCTTTTGACGCAAATTGTTAAGAGGAGAACTGCACCTGACCCTTTTCCTTCGAACGCACACACATAGCGACACGTCTGTGTAAAGGGGGAGTACACGGGGTTGATTGGTAAAAAAGATTACAGGGCTGTCAGGACTGGCCAAGGTCCAGCACAGATTGACAGCCACGGAGTGCCTGTGATTGGGGATGGGAGGGTTGAGGGGGTGTGTATGTGTAGGTAAGAGGGAGGGGGTGAGGAGTCTTGTTATACATCTCTTCTCCCACTACTAGACTTGAGTGACTGTTGAATCACAGAGTTGAGGTCTGGAGAGAAGCAGCTGTTTTTGCTGTCAGCAGCACCTGATTTTACAAGTAGTCAAATGCTGCATCGGGGGTGGAAACTTGTACCTGAGACAGTCGGGGCAGAGACGAAACATATATAACCTAATGCATTCTCCAAAGCATTCTCCTTTATTCATCACCTAGCCTCTTAGCTTGACTGTAAAGTCTTAAATGTCTTACTAATGTCTTTCTTTTCCTTCTATTTTGGTCTTCTTAGTGAAAGCAGGAGAAGACACACGAGTAGTCACATAGCTGCTTCTATTAACCTAAGGAATCCTATGGGGATCTATGCTAGCTGAAGGCTCCCCTCACTGGGATTGTGTTTGTTCCAGTCTACATGGCAGATGTTCTTAGTGATTAGCAATTAATTGGCGAATGCATTGCCAATCTGCTGGTGTTCGACCTTGGTCGGAACCACATGTGTTTTACTTAAATTTTGAATTCAGCCCAACAAGGATCACCGTCAAAGTACGCCTCCTTGTTTTGACTGTGCTATTAATGCACTTGGCCCACTTTGTTCTCAGTGTGTACGTGCATCGGCCGGTCTTTCTTAACACAAGCTTTATTTTTCATGGCAGGTGGTACTACATCGTTGTGGTGCCCATGTCCCCGGTGACACGCAAGTGGAAGAATCCAGACGAGATGGACATGGATGAGGTGAGTGCCAGCTCATGTCTGATTGGCTAATGTGCCAGGTCAGGGTCCCAAATAGCACTCTCTGGTCCAACTGGGTAGAAAGTCATGAGTGGAAACTAATTAGCTTTACCCTCCTGGGCGCCAGAAGAAAGAGATTTTAAACAATGACTCACTCGGCTAGGTGGGGAGTGTCCTGAGTGAATGCCAGGTCTGCAGACACCCATTTGTTGAATATAGCAATTTGTGTGCACATAAAATAGTTTGGTCTTTGTTTAATTATTTGTATTGTTGTAGATGTTAGGCAATCAAACTGTGTGGTCATTTTCACAATTGTAGTCAAAAGAATTACTGCTCTACCTCTATATTTTTCTTTAAATTGTTTATAGTCAGGCTTTGCCGCCTGTAGACAAAGTTTTACATGAGTTATTCAAATGAGGACAAAGATTTATGACTGCCTTATTATTCCATTGAATAAAGGTCTTCCTTGTCCATGAAGGAATTTAAGCTAAATGACATGCCTAAATATTAATAGCATAATTTTTAAGTAAACTGCGAGGCTCGTTGGTCTGAATCGCTATTGTTCAAGCTCCCTGTAGAAATAACAGAAGAGACTGAGAGGGAGAGAGATGGGACTCCCTGAGTCATTAAACACCGAGCAGGCCATTGTCTCCTCCCTCCGACATAATGATTTAATAAAGCTACATCTGGAGCAGTGCATGAGACATCACTGACAGAAAACAAAATGCTGCTGAAAACACAATGCCGCAGTGCTGTATGCGCCTGCTCATTTATTAACCGGGCTGGCAGTCATGCTGAGTTTGTGTGCTAGAGCAAGTGCTAATTGCTCACTTCGTAGATTGGCTGCATTGTTTGCAGTTATATTGCTGTGCAAAGGCCATTTTAGCTGTGCACAAATCATTATCTCTTATTTGGAGGCATGCTAACAACCAAACCTGGATGTCTAGTGCCAGTGCAAAAGCTTTTTTTAGACTTTAGGAGGAGTTGATGAAATTTAGAGAAGTTGGATGCCATTGTGTATACGGAAGAGAGATTTTTGACCAAAGAGCCAAAGTTGTGTATTGTTGAGAAATCTCTCTTTTTCTACCCCAGCTGCTCAAATCAAGTAGAAGTTCTGTCGTAAGACACCGACGTCACTTGGATTCCAGCAAGCCTTACATTGCTGCCAAGCTTGCGTCACTTCCAACCACCTTTATGCTGGGTGATGAGAAAAGGTACGACGAATTCTTCAACAAGCCCCTGACGAGCTCACAGCAGTATCTCTGCTTTGTCTTGGCTGAACTTCAATCTGAAGGGACTGACAGCACTGCTCAGTATGTAAGTAAAACATCCAGCTTTGATGGCGTAAGTTGCTTCTTTATTTTGCTTTTTAGTAAAGAACTTGCGTTTGTTTTTTAAACACTGAAGCTTTTCTGTATTTTGGTGCATGTTAATTTTTCTTTTCTCGGACAGATTATTTAAGTTTATCACCCATCCTCAAACTCTAATCACTCTGCTCCTCAAAGCGTTCCAAAATAGCAGTGGGAAGTCTAATTGTTTTTGTTTTTATTGCCAATTATCCTTTAATACTGCTGCCTCTAAAAGTCATTGTAGCTTGTCCGAATAACTCCCTTATCACTTAACAATGACATCAGAGATCTAGCTTTGCCATTTCGGCAGCAGCAGGGCCCTGCGCACATCTCTTTACAATGCTAATACTAGACTCTCGGCTTTCTCAGCCGGGCCCCAATGCACTCGTCAAACAGCTCCAACATGGAGGCCCAGTTCTCCGTGGGACGGTCTGGAGTAAACTTCACAGCAGAAAGAATGAGCGACTGTGATTGCTCGGAGCTTCACCGCTACCCGGGACATGTATATTCAGTAGCTGTGCCCTGAGTGATTTTATTTTATTTTTTTTAAATGGAAGAGAGCGAACGCTCCAAGTCCGAAACCCAATCCCAGACTTTTCACCTATTTCTTTCTCTTCACTCCCTCCTCTGAGCTTTTTTCCTTTACCCCTCTCTCTGCTTCTCTCGCCCTCTCCACATTTCTCTACCATGAAGAGAGCAGAGGAGATTGATTAGAGCAGCTGAAGTTAAGAGGGAGATGAGGGCCTGGTCTCAGGGTCTCGGGAGTCTGTAAAGCAGGCCTGATTCCCTTGAAATGCTGCTTTACATGTCCCTAAAGCCCCCCACCACCACCACCCTACTCCAGTAATTCCCTACTCTTTCACTCAGGAAAGAGGAGGGACATGCAGGGGAGGCTATAGCGGGCAACCACGGTATACTTTACTTCAAAGCAGATGCTTAAATCCCATCACTGCACAACACTCACTGTACCTGCAAGATACACCATGCTGGATCAGCAGCGCTCAAGATTTCTCTCTTTCTGTGCACTTGCCCTCCTTAAACTGCGTCGTACCCACCTGCTTTTAAACTTAATCACTTGGATCAATCAGATTCACTCACTCTGTGAGTCAGCCAGTGTGTTTACCTTCACTTCAGCTTTCTGCAGCAAACTCATTTCCTAAAATGTATGTAAATAGGACACTTAATTTCCTGAATTAGGATAGCAGATTAAAGCAAACATGAATAGTAATGCTGCAGTGTACTTCTGATGTACAAACACAAATGGTTTTCTAAAAAAAACATTTTACGGCGCCACATGACAAAGACTTTAGACAGAGAAAGTGCTGCCGTGACAAAGATTAAAGGAGAGATCATTAGACGTGGCAGTGCATTCTTGGCCCTAAAATGAGGATTCGAGTGTGGATGGCTAAAACTCACATTTTGAAGCTAAATCAAAATAAGCTGACAACCATTTCAGAACGTTGGTGCTTTTGTGAAAACATTCACAGAGGTGTGCATACAGATCGTGAAAGCAGTCAGTTTTTTCTACATATCATGTCCCCTAACTGAACTGTCAAAATGCTCTGACAGAAAAAAAAAAAAACCCACTTCAGGCTACAGCTCACAAATTCACTTAAAATATGCCATCCATGGTTCAAAAATACAATAAGGGATACAAAAAATCCAATAGCTGACCTGCTCCATATAATAAGCACAATATCTACACTAACAGGATTATTATAGAGCATGTAAACACCTTGATTTTCTCATTTCTCCTATCCTGGCTTCGCGTGTGCTTTTAAGCATACTGAATGGTGAGGTGGCTACTGCAGTCATTGATTTCTGCACAAATCCCCTAACTGCACTCCTTGGGAAACACGGCAGTGTTTGTTTTTGTCACCCCCAACGCGCCGCTTTCGAGCGTTTATTACTAAACACACGGGTACAGAAGGTAAAGCATGCAGGAGGATCGAGCAGTTAGCAGAAGCTGCCTCGAGCAGGATCTTCACCAGACCCAGGAGAATAAGACAACAAGTAGTGGAATAAATGACTTGTGTCTTTACCACACTTTCTCGCAACCACCCAAACTCCCCCAGTGTAGATCAAACAAGACCGCCAGGGTTTAATAAGCCCTCGTATATCAACGGCCACAAGCAGCCAGCAGTGGTTGGAGGGAAGAAGAGAAGGAAGGCAAAGGGGGAAGAGAGAGGGGCAGAAGAAGAGAGGGTGCCTTCATGTCTCCCCAGCACCCAAGGCGGATAAACAAGCCGGGGGAGGTGTGAAATGGGATGATAGATGCTGGGTGTGTATAAACAGTATCATTTAATGCGAGAAGAGAGTGAGGGAGGGAGGAGGCATGAAATATTGTGTGATGTGAGACAGAGAGTAGGGGTGGCGTTTGATAGAGGAAAAGAGGATAGCAAAAATTGTGTCTCGCGTCCTGTCCAGCCTGTGAAGCCCAGATGAGAGGAAGTGAACGAATGTTTGAGGAGGAGCTCGTATTTAATGTGCGCTTTTATTTTGAGGGAAATTAGATGTTCTGGGAGAGAGAAAAAAAAAATCATAATGGGGTGTTTTGCTATTTGCAATGCTACCCAAGCATTTCCTGCGTTCCCAAAAAGAATTGATATTGTAGCACTAAATCTGCCGGTGCTATGAACTCACAATCCCCTCAGCATGGAGGACGGGGTTGTTTGTTCATAATTTAAAAGGCTTTGACAGAAAATATTAAAAAGAGAGTTACGACAGGAAAACAAGATGGGAACATGAGCATATTCAAGTCACTGAGTGGAGTTTAAATAAAGGCAAAGTCACCATTCAAATGCACTGTGTCCCATCCACTCCTGGAGGTATTCCCCTGTAGCAATGCCTCCAGATATCTGAGTGCTTGGTATTCAGACAGTTAGAAAGGAGTAATACATGTAGTTTCTGGTGCTGAATGGTTGCATGGATAAGAAAGTAACCGATGAAATAGGGAGGTCATCGTACGAAGTAGACGAGACCAGCAGCCACACTTCTGTTCTTCATGGATAAAGGCATATTCATACATGCTATCGTCTTTCCCCCTCAAGTTTTTGTGCCTTCATTTCTCCTCCCCTATGTCATGCAGCGATGACAAGCGTGTGGGCTTTTCAGCCTCCCCGGGGAGGCAGAGAGAGCGGCGGATTCATAATAGGCGTCTTTGCGCGTTTGTGTTTTTTGTTTGGCGCGCACCCCGCAGCTTATTTAAGCCACTTTTGGAGAGTTGAGGAGCTCGCGGGGTCAACGGCGAGTTGAAACAAATTTGCCTGCGCTGTGCATAGCGGATTCTGTGCTCAGGGGATGGAGGAGCAGTGGCTGACTGGGGAAGCTGTGTAGCTCACGGGCCAGATAGCAGACTCGATACACTGCTACTACCACAACACCTTTTCCTCTGTCTCCTCTCTCTGCCATCTCACATCACCCACTATCTCCCTCTCTCTCTCCCTTGTTCTCTTACTTTGTCTCAGACAAATATAGTCTCTCTCTCTCTCTCTCACAGACACACACACACACACACACACACACACACACACACACACACACACACACAACACACACACACACACACACACACACACTCTTCGCTAGTGGCTGCGACCAAAACAAATACCTTCACTTGTGCAGGCTTAGAGAAGTTTGTGAAAAGGCTCAGAAAAACTGATGTTCCAGGTGTGCTCACACAAAAACATACACGCTTTTGTTTGCAGTTCTTGCACACAGTCGCACACACATACGCAACCAAGTACATCACTGATAATTCTTACAGTTGTATATATCTTTATCTACAGTATTTCTTTTATTGTTTATTCTCTTCTACTTGTCATTTTCTTCTATTTCTTCTCTAGTGGGGATGGCATTTAATAGAATTTTATCAAATCTGTTTTCAGCATCTAATTCACTTTCTAAATGCGATTGCACTGCAAAATGTGTTTAGCTTCATCTCTCTGTGTTTTTACCCACGTCTGTAGCCCCTCCTGTAGATGTAGATCCTGCTACATCTCTGTGGACAAAAAGAAAAATTATGCAATTTAAATAAACATGGTAAACTCTTTGGCCTTGTTCTGTTTCAACATTTAGGTGGGTGATACATGACAAAATACCATCCATATAAACGTCAAGGCTCCAGTGTTTCCCAGCAGTGTAACAATATGATCAATGTATTCACTCCATGTGTGCGTCGCGCATATCCAAACACACTGCATGCCCATACTTTACAGAGAGACGCGCACTGATCCAGAGTTGTAAGGGATGCACTTATGTCTTTCACTGTCTCTGACTCACTCTCAGATTCGCACATTCCTTCACTGCACCATTGCTCCATTGTGATACCGCTGTGCGAGGGCAGAAGCATTAGGAGCTGCGTGACTGAGCTTTTATCAGATATTAGGGCCGTTCAAATGGATGATCCCACTACTTCACCGTGACCACCAGACAAAAAGCCCTCTCTTTTTGTTCAGCCCTCTCCTCTGCTCTTGCTCTTCTTCTCTTATCCTTCTCTGAAAGCACAGCTGCAGTTATTTGTTACCTCATTAAAAAAAAGTTTTTCCCAGGATTCCCTGCAGGGCCATATCCTACAGCCTTTTTCGGGCCTTCCCAAAAGAACAGGAAGCCTTGTGGTGTCGTCACATCAGCAGCGTCCCATTGCTGTGCCGTTTTTCTTTGTTCTTGGATAATAGGTTCCTCCCAAAGGCGCTCAGAATGGTAGAAAGCTGGTCTCATGTCCCTGCTGTGTGTCTGTCTGTGTGCGTGTGTGTGAGAGAGACAGAGACAAATGTGAAACATTGCTGCTGTAAACTATTGCTGTCATGAAAATGTGAATTTTTTCACTTTCCTGCTTGAGTTATCATGTTTCCGGGCCCACTATGAGAGCATGGTGGTTTGCACGTACACCACTGAGACGTGCCGTATCACACACACCCAAAGTGTAAGTTTTCATGGCAGTTGTCCAAGAGCATGAGTGATAACAGAACTATATGACAGAGCGCAGGACTCTTTGAGCTCATCGCAGCTTATCTTTCCAATTAATATCTGCCTGTGCACTGAAGAGCAGGCTGCTGTGCAGCTAATGATCCGGATTACTGCTGCCTGCTGCCCCACCATTCCCACTGCATGCTGGGAGCCCAATTCCCTTAGAGGTCTACGATCTGTCACCCATATCCTTCCACACTCTGTACTCCCTATCCCAACCTGCATCTCCTATCGTCATTCAATAGGTGTCACGCTGAGTTCTAATGACAGATGCCTCACGCCTCCCTTTTTCTCATCTGTCAGCTTGCTCTCTCACAGTTGGATTCCTTCTTCTTCAAACCTTTTTTTTTTACCATGCACCATACTGCATCCCCTCGGGTACCCCGTCCTCAGATACATACACACCGATGCATACCTCCCCACCTCCCTTTCCCCCATCATTCAGAGACGTGGAGTGGAAAGATGTCTCATTTACAACCAAGGTGGAAATGCACCCTCGTCGTCACCTCCTCCTCTTCTGTCACGGTGTGAACACTAATGAAGAAGAGATGAGTCCTCTCTTGTGCCCCCATTTATCTCAGCGACCAAGGGACATGCACACTTATCCCTGCCTCTCCATCTCTACCTCCCTCACTCTGGTGTCACAGTCACTCTGTCATCAGCCGTCTTAGTTTTTTTCTAACAGAAATATATAAACTTGATTTGAGTTTGGTCGATAGCTCCGTGGCCTGCTCTGCTTCATCACTGGACTGTCATCTATTACTAAGTTGACACAACTTGACTATCCGAGTGCCAGAAACAAGATACGGGAAGTGAGATATTTGGTTTATCTCTTATGTAGAAAACTTTGTTTTCAGTTTTGTTACTTCAGCCACAGAAAGTGCTACATATTCAAAGTGTCAGTATCTTTTTTTAATTGTCCTTTAAGTATATAAGTGGTTGATCTACAATTGAACCCTGTGTAGAATTTTAAATTCATGTTAGCAACATGCTCGTTCTCCCCGAGTCCAGTGCCTTTTCCTTTGATGTTTGAGCTTCTTTTTTTTAACTTTAGGCAGTTTTAAACACCCTAGGGAATCCAGATTACACTTAAATGAGAAGGGAGACCTTGCATACATACTAAAAAGTCTGAAGTGCCTCTCTGATGTACCTGTACTCTCTTTTCTGTTTCCTTACAGATGACATATTCAGCTAGTCCCTACTCAGATCCAATCGAGGTCACTTCAAGTATGGCTCAAGGGATGGAGCAGTCTGAAATGCTGTGGGTCATGGGCCCAGTGCTGGCTGTGCTGCTCATCATCAGCATCGTCATCGCCATCCTCATCTTTAAGAAGTAAGAAGCCGTGCTTCTGATTATTAGTTGGTTGAGGTTGAAATGCGGTGACACTTGTGATTGTAGGTTTCTTATGGTTGCATCAGGAATGGTAATGAGACGTGCTTCTTCCTGCCACTTGCACCAGGCTCCTCGCACACCAAACTATAACATCCACTTTCCTTTGCATAATATACACGGTAATGAGAGGAGAGCCAAAGACACGTTGATTTGTCTTTTTTTTATACAAAATATTTTGGCCCAGCTGGCTATTTTCAGCAGTACTATGTGAAGTCTCAGCAGAAATGGCAACTGACATTGCCTCCCTAATAAAAAGCACAGCTTGGCTGTCAAAATCTCTTAGTTAGGAGTGAGGAATGTGTTTTTGCCAACACCATTGGTCATTTGAAATAAGAAACAGAAGGGTGCAACAGAGGGCTCAAGTAAACGCTTAGTCAATATCTCTTTAAAGCACTTCGGGTGCCTCTGTGCAGCACACCATGACTATGTACAGACCAACGAGGTGCTTTGGAGAAACTTTAATGGCTAATGTTAAAACGACTAGTCGATTAGAATTAATGATTTTAAGTGATTTATTAAACAAAAATGCCAAACATTTGCTCAGTTCTGCTTATAAGCTGTGAAGACTTCCAGCTATATTCTAATGAATATTTGCACTTTGAACATCTTTGACTTTTGTGCTGTCAGACATGACTTTCAATTATAGATTTTCAATAACAAAATAATGGAGCTATAATTAACAATTAACCTTTTTTCCCAAATAACCAAAAAGTAACTCATGCAGCTCTATAAAACCAGCCTTTCTTCAAGCATGGTAGTCATGCACAGTTATTTGTACATCATTAATTTTAAAGAATATTGCACTGGCTGCAGGACTCTTTCCCCTCACTTCACTTCTTCATGATTAAGTCCTACCTACTATCTTGTCCTGATGGATCCATTACAAGATCTTAATTTCACATCATACGTGCCTCACCTGCCATCCTCAGCCTTGCAGCCTTGCTATGTGGCTGCTGTCTCCGGCAGGCTTAGAAAGGGACTGGTTAATAATAGGCCTTGAGACAGCTCACTGCTGAGTAGCACGTCCTCTGTCTGGAAGCCCTTTCTTCATGTAGACACAGATTGACAGGAGGGACTGTGGGGAGGTGGCTGCGTGCCCTTTTCACTGCGGACTGGCAGTAAATGTGCAAAGGAATAATCACACTGTAGCTCTGGTTGTTATTGCTACCTGCAGAGTCGCCAAGACCAACACTAGCAGCAAACAAAGCCATGATTATTTTCAAAAGGCTCGAGAGATTTTTTTTTTTACGATAACTCTTTAAAAATCATTTGCTTTCAATATTTGGCTTTTTTTTTAGTCTTTGGAAAACAGTCCAGTTAGATCAAGATATGTGTTAAAAAATACTTCTGCATAACTATTACACATTAACACCCCGACTTCTTTCTTGCCTTTGTGAATGCAGCAAACAGGAAAGGTGGGTACTTTCCCTGAAACATCCATCACAATTTCATCTTCCACTGCCCAAGTCGTTTTCATCCGTGTTGTGAAATTGGTGGTATTAATCATCTCTATGGGGTTGCAGAGTTGGCTGTCTCTCATCTCTAATTGACATTGCACACCAAAAGCATCATCTCAAAGGAATCTCAGGAATCATCTTTGTGTCTGATGTGTTCGACTTTAAGAAATTGTACAATACATGAGAAAGAGCAGACTCTGCAGCCCTGGGTAACTGAGGTCAGAGGAGCTCCAGGGTCATGTCCGTGTACCGGTGCATGTTTCACATCTAGTCCCAGTGTTCCTCCCACAGATCGTTCTGTCTGCTGTGGTTTGTCTCCGTGCTGCGTTTCATTATCCAGCCAGTGTCAGCGTGCCCCTTCAAGACTGGCCCCATCTGAATATGCCAAGGCATCACCTGCTGCTGAATGGGCCATTGTGAAGTAAATGCCAGACAGAGAAACTGCTGAAAAAGAAATGTTCCCATCTTTTAAGCTGACATTTTCCACTGAGACCCATTCCTCTACTTTTAGCCTTTTTTCCCCTCCTTTTCCTGCTTCCCCTTGGCAGGAGTCGCAACAAAGGGGCCTGTTCTAGCCTCATTAAGCACACCCTGTACTGCAAACACACTCATGTTCTCACAGTGTGCATGTGCGTCTACTTTACATTCTCACATTTTAACCATCACTTTGAGCCCAAGATGAGCCACGTTTACTTTAGGACAGCACTAAAGTGTCATGTAGCTCTGATTGGCATCTGAGTGGGTCAGAGGTATGGATGAGGTGTGCAGAGGACAGATCTCTCTCATCCCCTCCCTCAGTTTAGCCGAGCCTAAGAGCAAACTCTGGGAAAACCAGATACGGTCTGGCTCAGCTCTCGGCTGGAGAGGAAGTGATGCTTGTCATAGATTAACCGTCATGCAGCTAGCATTAACTTAAGCCTCTGCAGCATAAGATAACAGGTGGCAGAGAGGCCCCCAGCCCCAGTGGCTGAGGTGGACCGGGTTAAGGCTGTGTGTGCACCAGCAGCTTTGTGTATTCTCACCACGCTGGGCTTCAACAGAAGGCCCTGCTCTTTCCTAAAACCCACGCTCGCCACTTGCAAATGGAGTGCAATGAGATGTGAAATTTCCACAGGGCACCCTGATGCTTCCGTCCGCCCATTTCCATTTGCAGTCAGAAGGCTTGTGAGTGTGCAGCTGTATCTGTATGAGTGTCTCTGTGTGTTTGTACTTGTAAAAGTTGGAGAGATGGGAAAGCGTACATCTGTGTGCCTGTTTGTGTGTGTATGTCAACAGATGCCGGCTATCTGAAAACATGCTTTCTTTTCCTTTTCACGGTCGACTGAGCTGAGCCAGTCCGAGCTGTGCTGCTCTGTTCTGTGCTATGCTAGACTCAGCTAGGCCGGGCCCAGCAGCACAGGTGCTGCAGAACTGGTCTAATTACCCTGTGTTGTGCCACCCAGCTGATGAGCTAATTACAGCTTCCGCCTGTTTTCCTCTCAATCTGGAAGCCAGTAAACACAATGTGTTGTTAGCACTCGCGCACACAAACAGCAGCGGAAAGCACACATTTCTGTCTTTACTACACACAAACAGGCAGTCATGTACACATTCCCACACTGCAGCTGTCACCTATCCAGCCGCAAACAAGCCAAACCTAGCCCACTCCAGGAAAATTACGGTGTTTCTTCAAACACATTAAACTCCAGTTTTTTCAAACTAATGAGGATGATGCCTACTATCTCTTGAATTGGTGGTCCTCAAAAGTAGCTTTGAAAACCATCAACTATGTCATTAACCTCATCAAGTGTGAAACAGCATGAAAATGTGTGCATTTTTTGTTTGTTTTTGTTCTGAATAGAGGAATCACTGATGTAATTTTGAATCTTTCTGCATACAGCCTGTATGCTTTTATTCAGCGTACGGCTAACTTTGAGCTTAGAGCTCAGCTTGAAATGCCCTTACTGTCTGCTTCTACCACCACAGGAAGCGTGCATCACCCTTACCTAAAGACGAGCACTCGGGTGGGGTCAAAGACTCCCTGCTGGGCAACTCTTCCGACCCTGTAGAGATGAGAAGACTCAACTACCAGACCCCAGGTAACAAACAGCTACACAATGAACAACAAAGAGTTTATGTAAACTTTTCTCTGCTTTCCGCTCTGAACTTTCTGAACTTTCTGGTTTAAGACAGTAGTGACACAGTTATCCGTGTTATTAAGACAGTTGCAAGCTTACAGAGTTCTGCTTTAATAAAGCATTCGAAGCTCTCTTTGTAATTTAAAGCTTGATGTTTACAAGTCGATGTAACTTTGATAAGACGGGAAAAAGGCATCAGCCTCAACTTCTTCTCATGGGTCTGTTTAAGGGTAAACCTAGAAACTTGTACATGTGTGTTTTATTTTTTAATCAGTGCTTTGCAGGAAAAGAATTCAGTTTTTTAATATTAAAATGAAGAAAAAAGGATATTCTGCTTTTTGACTAGGGATTTGAAAGAGCGTCATTTCCAAAATGAAAGCGCTCCTAAAATTCATCAGTCGGTAACTCAAAAACAGATTTTATCTTCAGTGCTGAAAGAATATATAAAGGTCACTCATATCTTTAATAGTATTCTTTAATGTCTTTTATTTTCAAGATTTTTTGAAAAATAGTAGATATTGCTTTTTTTCCCCCCAACTCGAATCTGCACAGCCTTCCCTGAAGCAATCTTGCTCTGCAGTGAATGCCTTCCTTACTCATTCCTTTGATGGATCTCTTCTTTATTAGTGTTTTGTAGCATGTGTTACTTTATGACATTCACACGTACGGCTTATTTGATTTGTTGTCAGGAAGAAAATTTCACCAATTCTTTAAAAAAAGGGCAGCAAGCAGAAATCAACAAACTGTGATCGCGTCATACCCAGCTGACGGTATCAGTGAAGTCAGGCTGAGTGAATTCAAATTCCAGCCGCACACGCTGCTGAAGTCTGTCTGTGCGTCGTGTAAGGGTGCCCGCCTCGGCATCCTCCTTCTTCCTTTCCCCCCTGATCTTCTTCTTCCTCCTCCTCTGGTCTCTTGCTCCTCCTTCCTCCATGAGCTCCTTTCATTCCCCCCAGCTGATAATGAGTCCTGCTGCCTCTGATGTCAAGGTGAGCCAGGCGGAGGGAACAATGGAGCTGAGACAAAATGTCAACCTCAGTGCACGCGCACGTTTCTGTGTGTTTTTCCTGTGTGTGTGTGTGTGTGTGTGTGTGTGATTGTGTGAGCGTGTGTGTATCTCTTCTCACGGGTTATTAAAGATCCCATTTGCCATACACTCCCTCGCACGCACACACAGAGCCCCTTTGAACCCCTGCAGAGGAATTAAGCAGTGCTGTCGCTCTGAAAGAGCCCTGTTCTCCCATCCTCCCACTCCACCTCTTTCGTCTTTTGTCTTCCATTTCCCCCTGCAGGGTAATCTCTTTCTTTTTCTCCCCGTACACCCCCCCTTTTCTCTCTCCCTTTACGTCAACATTATCTCCTTCTTTTTCTCCTTTTCCACCTCGCTGTTTTGCTTCAAGAGTGGTGATTATCAAAAATTACCAAGGCTGTGTCTAGCTTGTGAAATCATAGAGGACTCCAAGCCTGAGCTGAGAGAATATTGAACGGCCCATTCCTCTGTCCTGTCGCTCTTTTCTCTCTTTGATTCGCCCCCAGCAGGTGAACATTCCTGCTCTGATACTGATTGTTGTCGAAACGGTCCGGCCGATTGCAGCTCACGTCTCCGGCATGTTGGTTTGTTCAACAGGCTTTCGGCTGTGCGTTTTTTTGGCACTCCAGCAGCAGTCGTGTGGTTCTCTGAGTAACTGACCTGATTTATCCTTGACAGACGTGGATCAGATGGTATTTGCAAATATTTACTTGAGATCATTTGTTGCTAACACTTTAAATATAGCATCAAGTATACGTAACCTGCATTTTTAAGTTTGGCCAGGCCATCTATCAATAATAACTATATTGTGCTCACCTAGTTAATAGCTGGCAATGTGGTAACTTCAGAAAAAAAAAAGATGTTTAATGAAGCAAAGACTACTCTTATTAGGAATTTAAACCAGCCCTCAGTTTAACTGAAAAAGTCTAATTATTACCCACTCTGTCAAGTTGTTCATCACAGTTGCTTGGCTTCCCGATTGACTGGGTGGGTACCTGTGCATGCAAATGATTCACGTACAGAAAGGGATTTTAGCAAAACCTTTACCTTCAAGTAAAGTTTTCACCAACCAGATGTCAACATTTCCTCTTGACACTTAAGCTGAAACATCTAGTTGCCTTTACTCTGTGATGCAGTGCACTGAGTTTACACATCCTGCCACAGGAGAGTACTTTAAAGTCAAGCTTTGTATGCACTTTTGTTTAACAGTGTAAACTGCACTACTTGAATTGTCCCAAGAGGGCAAACAGCACTTGCTGCACACTCCAGCTAGCTTGAAAGGTTATTTGCAGATACTGTTTGGCCCTAGTCTGGTCTTGAGCCACCTCCATTGATTGAGTGTTCTTCTTCCTTCCTCCTTCACTCTCCTCTCTCCACAGGTCCCAGCTCTCATCGCTGCCCCAACACTCCAAGTTAGTCTGCTTTCTCACCTACTGTGTATTTCCCACACATGCAGTCTTTCTTCCCTCTCTCCCGAAACCCATTCCCGCGTTGCAATCCTGACAGACATCATGAGCCTACAAGCTTATAGCTTCTGGCATTCCAAGGATGCTGCAATGTCCTCTTTTGGTTGTGAACTTCCCACAACACCTTTATGATACAAGCAGTGGATTAGATGGTTTCATGGGTAGTTGAGCAGTGCGGACAGTTACACATGCTCTACATTAGTCTTGTTATCTATGGCTTCACTCTCCATTTAACCAACAACACTGCTGTAGGAAAAAAAAACCTTGGTGAAAACGCACAAACACATGCACACCGATGTTAATGTGTTCATAGGCTCCTCTGTGTGATAGAATTCAATTTGGGTAATTGGCCAGGTCTCATCGTGTACAGCGGCCATAGTTACTAGCCATTAACCATTAACGTTAGAGCATTATTAGGGCTGGAGCGGTCTCTCATCTGAAAGCATGACCCATGACCTTATAGATGTGCTCAGCCAAAGGCACTAATGTTAATATATCTGCATTTTTAAAGCGTCTGATCTGTGTGACTTCAAGGCTGTGTGTAAGGTTAATGATGCTCCGTGTATAACTTTAAAGTGTCTTCATGCATTACATACAGTTAACTTTTAACACATGAGCCAAGTTCCCAGCAATCCCTTTAAGTACATAGCCCTGCCAAGTTCAGAGGCACAGGGGGAATTTGTGTCGGTAGATTAGCAATAAATCATCCAATAACCCAGCGATGAGAAATCTAGAGAGCGGCAGGGGGGTTGTTTGAAATTAATCCAGCCCGAGCGCTCCAGGCTGGGCCGAAAGATAGTCTATTGTAGGGAAAGGGATTTTCAAAGAAATGAGTTTTGGCTGGTGACCAGTCAGTTTTTTTTCCTCAGTAGGAAGTGACAGTGTGACTGATTTGTAGAGACTTGCGGGTTCTTGCTCTGGGCCCACCTCTGCCACCAATTGAGCTTTGTGGAGTCAGAGAGATGTCTGTCTCCTGCTTCCTTCAAGGAGCATGCTCACCCAGTCACTCATGTGCATCTCCGTATCAGCCCCACCTCTGTCCTACTCACTTAGCATGACGATATCACCAAATGTCACCAAATGTCACAAGCCTGTTTCAACTTGTGCACTCTCTCTCTCTCTTTCTCTCTCTCTCTTTTCTCTCCCTCGCCTCATGCATTGTTGAACAAAGTGCACACTCCTCACTGTTACACAGCCACCCCATGGTCCCACCGGCAGCCTCACTCACCCTGTGGTCCTACCAATGTTTGTGCAAGTCAGTGTTCGTGTTTGACGCAAAAACAGCCAGGTCTCACTCTTTTCTCCCCC
>NW_024582580.1:295879-377279 GCF_018398535.1 Haplochromis burtoni
CTCCCAGGAATGAGGGAGCACCCCCCCATTCCCGTCGCTGACCTGGCTGACCACATAGAGCGACTCAAGGCCAATGACGGCCTCCGCTTTTCCCAGGAGTACGAGGTAAGAGCAGCGCACTAACGCTGTATCAGACATTTTCACTCCTTCAAGCGTGAAAATGTGTTTCTTTGTTATGATATCTGGGGGGAAGTTTTTCTCTTTGATCCCATATGCATGTATTCTAATAGATTATGGAAGCCTTCTTACGCGGACATTCCTCAGTCATTTTTACAACTCTATTACCAATCTCACTAGGAAAGCAACACTTACATTAAATGCTGTGAGATGCCTTTTCACAAAACTAGTAGGTGGCAAGTTGCTTAAGCAATCTGTGTGCGTGTTGATGTTTTCCTGAGGAATGTTATTTTACAGGCAGCCTCGGTGAGAGATTATCTCTAGTCTAGTGTTCTTCCTCACAAAAACAAAAGCAAATTTGCATTTAAAGTGGCACATTGTTCGTCTGGGTACTGAGCAAGGCCAGATGAAGTGGAGAGGCATCCTTGAATGCAGAAAAAACAAGAGCCATCTTTTATTTATTTGCTGATTTGTTTGATGTGTTTTCTTTAATTAGCTTTATTCCATCAATGGGTCCAACAAGTCTTTTTTTTTTTTTTTTTTTTTTTTTTTTTTTTTTTTTGGACTGATTGTTTTACATCGATTTAGAAGGTCATGTTCTCGCCTCTTTCAGTTTGTTCCTGACCGTACATCAAGATGTTATTCTGTGCAATTTTGCACCCCGAGAGAAACAGCAGAGTAATTTTGCCAACCTCATAACCATTTCCCACGCAACATCATAAGCCCAAACTATAGCAAACATTTTATTTGAGCTGATCGGCTATCTGCCCCGTCCAGTGATTACGGGGAAAATGACATCAATTTGATAGCTTTATATAACTGTTCTAACACACTTGCTGACCCACAAAGCAAGCTAGATAAATACAATTATAAAAATTCTTCCTTGAAAATGTAGTGTTTGTGTACTTTGCCTTATGAATGATAGAGGCCTTGTTTATTCAGTTTTCATTTTTTGGAATACTCCCAGCTAAAACTAACACAGCAGCTGTGTGATTAATCCTTTCTTTAGAAAGCGTTAGTGTTTTGCTGCAACACGTTGGAGCTGAAAATGTGTGTTGGAATTTTGCAGGTTCTAGTTTACAGGACCTGCTTTACTGAGAAATGTTTTGATAGACCGCCGACCTCTGCAGGATGTAGCCTGCCTTTCATCCAATGACAGCTGGGATGGACTCAAACCAGCCACGATCCTAAGTTAGATAATAGTTAAAAAATGGATAAATGGACATTTTGTTCACTGAAACATCAAATATCTCTGAGAAGTAGCCGTTAACAGTGCACGACAAATTATGCATACATTTCTCTGCAAAGTTTTTCATTTTATAACGTACAGAATATGTTTCTAAAGGACATTTTCTGACTCGCTGTGAAATTAACAACTAACCGGGGAGATAATTAGGCCTTGGTAAAAATCTGCTCTCAATTAAGTTCTTCCTTGTGTTGCTCAGTGCCTCTCTACAACATCACCCTGCCGGCCTGTTGAGTTAGTGTAAACGAATCAAGCCAGAGAAGTGGCTTGTATGACTGCAGGCAACCAGCCCAGCACCATTCCCTTCCTGCACCAGTCATTCCAAGCCAGGGAAGACCCCCTCCATCGCCCGGCAGATGGCCATCCATCTCTGTGCCAGCCATGGCGCTGTGGCAGAGCTCATGGCGCTTTGTCACAGTCACGTTCGCCGGCTGCTCCCGTTGCGTCTTACCCCAAGGCTCAGAATATCTAGTGGCTTTGCCACTTCCTCTCATCACACTGAGCAATGAGCACACTGGGTAATGAGCAGAATTTGTCAATCAGGCATGCTGCAGCTCCCCTGACAGTCTTTTTATCGCAGGAAGCAATATCATGCAGCCGTCGTCATAGCAATATCATTATGTTTATTTTAAAATATTTCCACTGTGTCATTGAGAGTACCTTGGGCATTTGCCTCTCACCTCTTTCTGCCACTTCTACCTCTAACTTGTTTGCTAGTTGTCATCAGCCTAGTGTGCCTGCTGTGTTCACTGAGCTCTCAAATCGATATGACATGTTTTGACTGCAAATAAAATTTTTCTCTTCACACTGACGGCCACGGACAGAAAAATTGGCAGTGCTGAGCTCATCAGCAGCAATAGGCTTGTACCCCTGTGACTCTCACCGCACAGCAAATTGGAGCTGTAGTTGCATATGAGCATTTTACATTTTTATGTCCTGTTCAGAAACAAAAGTGCAGAACAGCTTAAATTTCAATTTTAAGCCACATTTATACTAATGTAGGTGCCACTTTAGGAACGCTATCAGTTCATTGTGTTTGTAAGAAAGCAGCTGAATGGCAATTTGCTGTACGTTTGATTTACAAATAAGGAGAACTACACCTGCTTTGTTCGTATAAGGACTTTTTGCAGAAACATTTAATGGCCCAGGATCTTTATTTTCCTCCTCTCGAGGCTTCACCTTGCACCATAGATTTTGTCCATTATCCAAGTATTTTTACATGAAAGCTGTGCTGTAACATTTTGATGTAAAATGACCTGTAATAATTCAATTACTGAAGTAGTTGCATTAAGTTGGAGAATTAATTTTGAATGTGTCATTTTAACTCCTGCTGGATTTGTGAGGCACGAGGCCCGGGGAATTACTGGACATGGTTCTGGCGTGAGCTGTGGGGGATCGATATGGCATAACAAGAGATTCTGTGACATTATCTAGCAAGGGATAAGAGGCCATCACATATCTCCCCGGATCGATATATATGCAGCCTGCTGTCGTGTTAGCCCAAGAGACAAATGACGTAAGAGGGTCAGAAAGAGAGAGGACAAAAACACAAGCCAGGAAGATACGATAGAGACAAGAACAAACAGTTGTGGACACTGCACCAAATTGTGCAGATGACCTCCCAGGATAAGGTAATTCAGTGGAATTGTCAAATTGTGGACTGCAAACTTAAAACCTTTCTAACTTCTCAACTAAAACTAAAGCCTTTCTACACTTTGCCTATGAAAAATTGAGACCCTTTATATTTGTACTTCATTAGCATAAGACAGCAAATGTCACGCAGATAACCAAACTGTTAATCCACAAAAAGCAGCTGCAGAGCAGCAAGCATCAGGGATTCGCTTTGTAAGCTGGTATCCACAGCACAGCTTCTCGCTTTGCTCGGTGGCTCTCTGTTCATTCTCTCATAATCATTCGTACTTCATTTATTCATTTTGTTGTTCCCTCCTTCCTCTGTCCTGTCTCACAGTCCATTGATCCAGGCCAGCAGTTTACCTGGGAAAACTCAAACATGGAAGTAAACAAGCCAAAGAACCGCTATGCAAACGTAATCGCCTATGACCACTCCAGAGTGGTGCTCACCTCCGTTGATGGTAAGAGCTCACGTAACCACTTAACCCCTCAGATAGCTATTGACTGACACCGCCATCGATTGAGGCCTCCTTCAAAACTTCCAAGGACATGTTGTACGCCTGCAGGTGCAGGTTTAAAAGATGAAAATTTTGCACACATAAGTATCTTTTTTTTGTTCCGTATTGATTTAAGCATGTAAATCATAAAGACCTGTGTAATCTAGGTGATTGACTGATAGGTTGTCTTTGACTTCTGGCAGTGTACAAAGGGAAAATATCCATAAATGAACAGTGAAATATTATAATAGTTACCGTACTGTCTAATAGGAGTTTTATGCACACGGTTTGTCTTTTTTACAGCCGTTCCAGGAAGTGACTACATTAATGCCAATTACATCGACGGCTACAGGAAGCAGAATGCCTACATTGCTACTCAGGGGCCTCTGCCAGAGACACTGAGTGATTTCTGGAGGATGGTGTGGGAGCAGAGATCCAGCACCATTGTCATGATGACCAGACTGGAGGAAAAGTCAAGGGTAAGGAGAAGCCTTAAAAATATTGTAATGTGCAACTTCATTCCTCAACAATTCCTGCACAAAGCATTAATCATGCATTGATTTAATTTAATTTATTAATAATGAACCCCATAAAAGTGATTATAATAAATTATTAATTGCAATGATAATAATGAATTTTAAGTGGTACATAATGTTTAATGCTTGTTAATATGTTAGTTGTAAAATATTTTGTTTAATATTATTGTTTATCTTTTTTGTTCGCTGTTGAGTGACAAATCAACAAACCAGTAGCTGTTATTGGTGCAGAGAGGAGAGCAAAACGAAGGACTCTTGTATAGAACTTAAAGCCACCGAGGCTGACAATGCTGCAAACAAACCCAACCATCAGCTGACGTTTGGAAGTCAAAAAGTGGACAGAAATGGAGTTTTCTGATACACAAATGGCCTGTGTATATATATTTATGTAGCTTCACACTGAGGAACTTTACACCCAACAAAGCCTGAAGGCATATAGACACCCAGTCCTGCTTTAAAGCTGGATTTGTCAGCCTGATCAAAGTCACAAGGACTTCAAAGGATATTTTGCTTGTCTGCGGACAGTATCGCTTCATGTTGCTGCTCTTCTCCGCAGTCTTCGGCAATCTCTAAAAAACTTCTGCGTGAACTCTGTCTAAATATGTTTGTGAGGTAACAGCACAAACCTTCGTACCGTTTCCGATTTCCCCTGCTGTTTGCTTGTCACTTACGCTGAAGTTATCCTGGCAACTGTGCGTCTAACTTTGCAATCCTGCTATTGAACGGTCCCACGTGAAAGTGATGCATGTGCACTGCTTATATATTCAAATCTGATAATGCAAACTCTTTGATTATTTAAAAATTGTTCAATACTCGATTTCTGCGTATTTATTTTTGGCACTTCCTTATCAAGGTTCCATACATATAGTAATACCACGAAAGCCACAGCACTATAATGAAATTTCTGAAGTTGGAATGAAAAAGGATTGTCATCTAACAACAGTTGTGGGCTCCTAAAATAAATCTATGCTAATAAAAGAAGTGGAGAAAAAAAGAGAAAGAGCACCAGACAACTTGAGATTCAAAATTGGACTGGGTTTATTTAATTACCATCACAAAATCATGCTCATGAATTCCTTGGAGGGGGAAAAAAATATCAGCATGGAGCCCTGCCAGTATGTGCTGTTTTATTAGTGTATGCATACAGTACCCTAATAAAAGACAGTCTCCAGATGAAGAACGGGTGAAGAGAAGAAGTATAAATAAGAGTTTGTTTCCAAAATCCCAGACTCAACTGTTTTGGAGGAGAAGATCATTACCTGAAGCTGAGTTCATCCATACTGATTCTTCGCAATTGTTTTGTCAAGCTTTAAATTACTTGCTATCCTTCACAACATATCATCTGTTTTAATTTTAAGCTATCAGTGCAATCAATCATTTAGGCAAATTGTGAGCACAATATGTCTTCTCAGAACAGAACTCATTTATTTGTTCCTCGGAGAATATATTCAGCTTGATTAGATGAGTTTTATTGCACATTCACTTGATGGGGAGGACATACTTGTATTCACAAACGCCTCTTGGTATATTTAGTGCGTCTGAGTGGCAATTTCAGAGCCCTGTGACAGATAAACAGGCTCTCCTTCTTTGAGCCCAGAGTGGTGGCTGTGCATATACATAAGGATATAAAGAACTGAAACACCACGACACGAGGAACCTAAAGAAAAATGAATAGGCCTCGGAGCCAATCCCCACCTCCTACACACATTTTGAAATCCGCTGGTTTGCCAACACCATGGAGAGAGACACAAAGAACCAAACCCGCCTTCGACCAGCTGGGGGTGGAAGTATTTTTCCAAATCATATCAGACTACATTGGATTTTTTTTCTTTTTTTGTGTGTGACATCACAAGAGTGGTGGACGAAGCTTCAGGGGTGTAGTTTCATTTCCGAACCAGGAGGTGGTGTCTCGGTGCAGTGTTAGCCCCTCCAAAATCATTTTTACTTTGCATGAACCTTCCACAAACTTCTATTTTCAGTATAGCTTATAGCTTAGCGCTCACAAAGAGCTGTGCAGTAATACTTTGTAAACATATTGTGATACACGTGGTGCATCCAAATCAAAGCAGTCTTTCTCTATACAGAAGATTAAACATTTAGTTTAATCATGATTAGCGGCATGTATGTGACAACTTTTAAATGGCTTTTTCCAAAACGGTATCAGACAGCCAACAGTCAGCTAAACTGATTAGATTCCCTAATTTAATTTTGGAATAATATTGAACACTTAGGCTCCAAACTGTATCAAACAAACAGTGTTTGCAGTGTGATAATGAAGAGAAATGCATTGATACATTTGCAAAATCATCCCAAAATAATGCTTGTGCTTCTAATTAGACACATGGATTTACTTCACTGTTTCAGGGAATTTTGTTTTTTAGGTCCACTCCTTTTATATAAATACACAATCTTTATTTGTCTGCGTCTCTCTCGCAAATGCACTCAGGCGCATATGGTGCGTGAGTCAACCTCCCACCACCCAGTTAGACTGACGTCTCATGCCAAACAGAGCAGCTGCTTGACAAATATAATGATGAGATCCGGCTGCAGGAAAAATTTCTGCTTCCTCTTGCATTACTAGTTAGTAAAACCCTAAAAGGTCAGGACTCGAAATGAGACCAGGGGTATTACTCACTTGGGTGTGTGTGTGTGTGTGTGTGTGTGTGTGTAGATAAGAGGTCTATGCCAGCTGCAAAAGGCCAGGTGACGACATGTGAGAAAGCAAGGTTCAAAGCAGAAGCAGATGATAGTGAAACCTGGAGCCTGTGTGTGTGTGTGTGTGTTCGTGTCCCTCTGTAGTTCTTTGTGTAGGAGAATATGCCACCCAACCTCAGGCAGCACAAAGATATTCATTACAGTGGTGACTGCTAATCCATATGTTTGTACGGCAAGCAGTTCCCCATCACTCAATTGAGTTTCTCCTGCGAGGTCTGCCTCTGCCTCTGAATGGAAGCTGTCACCGGGGGAGGTGAAATGTGAGGGGGTGAATTTTAGTGCATTTTGTTTGTCAATTTTTACCAGCTTTCTGAGACAGCCAAAGTGCTTCCAAATGTCAGCTCTGTACTGCAGTATCAATATGATTAGCTCACCCGTGCCACATCTCTTCCTCTCATGTTATCCAAATCAATATCAGCAAGTTCTTGTCCCAGGATTCCTGACGTTAAAGCTGATTCTGTAGTTGTTGTTTCCGTGCCTGTAACTGACTGGGAAAAAGCCTTGAAAGGGTCATACTGAACATGAAGTGCTTCCAAAGACATTTTTAGACAGGCCAGGAACTAGAGGGGAAGACCACAGACTGTATATTAAAGAGAGAGGATATTATAAACATGTCTTGAATATCTTATGTTATCTCAAAAGAGCACATCACTCTGAGTGCAGACCCCTTGTTGTGAGTTTCCAGAAGTAGAATAGGAACCACTCCCAGTTTGAATTTCAGAGACAGACACCTTCTCTGTTTTTAGGACTGGGCTTCAGACTTTCTTTCTTGATCTTTAACCATCCCATGTTTATGCCCCTATAACCTTGGGATGAATGAACTACCTTCATGTTTCTACCTGAGAGTTTCCCACTTGGGCAAGACCAGGCTGGCTATTCCGAGTGTTTAGGTATCAAGGTGATTCATCACCTTAACCATTAAACTTTGTTCAATAGTTGTTGAAGGCGATGAAAGCATTTCTAAATATCAAATGACTGATTATGTGATTGCATTTTTGTAAGTCCAGTTTAAATTCATCAGTTTGGTCAGGAAAGGTTATTTCTGAGTGAAGAATAGCTGTGAAAAGAAACATTTTCTTTTTTATTCTAAAGTAGTGACAACTACACGTTGCTAAGCCACAAAGAGTAAAATGAAGGCCAGTCGTCATTTCAGAGATACACAAACACTCGGTGCTAGTGTTTGGAGAATCTTTAGTCTCATCCACAGCAAAGTTTGTGGATGAGACCAAAGATATGGAGCACATATGGAGCCAGGTGGCCGAACCTGCTGTCCATTCACGGCTGGCCAGAACAGGCTTTTAGACACATCTCCCTCCACAATGCAGCACCCGATCAGCACAAATGCGCCAAAAGCATACATGACAAAGGAGTGCGAACCACCCGACAATTAGCTAATTGAAAATGATCAGAGGCTGGTAAAAGACAAAGTGGGCTTTTTATGCTCTATTGAAGCCCGCTTCAAATGCGGACACACATGAACGCTCATGCAAAAGCTTGCTTCTGCGGTGCTCTTTTTTTTTTTCTGTAGCGGATACCCGAGCTGATGCCGAGTCTTCAGTTTTTAATTAGACAGTGGACAAAGCCTTTGATCTGACCTCTTTAATGTTCCCTCCTTGTTAATCAGTGTGATCCTACTAGCCTCTCACTAGCCTCGTGGTGCATACTCGCAGCAGTTCACTCCTGACAGCGTGCCCTCTCTTTTGCTTCGCCAGGTGAAGTGTGACCAGTATTGGCCATCGCGAGGAACAGAGACCTATGGGATGATCCAGGTCACCATGTTGGACACTGTAGAGTTGGCAACGTACAGCGTCCGTACTTTCGCCCTCTACAAGGTAGAGTAGCCTTTTTCATTTGCAGTCTAAATGCAATTCCTCATTTTTCTGCAGACAGTTAAAGGCTATTATACATGAATAATTTTTCCATTATTGTAATTGTTTTTGTAACTTCCAACATTCATCTCTTCTTCTTTTAAGAAGCACATTTTTCTCTCAATTTGATTCGTATACTTCAGTGCAGTGATGATGTGACTAATGGTTTGTCCTTTATTTCTCCTCTTCCATTTCTTTTTTCCATCACTTGGTTATAATTTCTAACATTATTATAATTCCTAATTAAATGCAAGTCTCTGGCTGGAACAATTAATTGGTTTCAATCAGAAATGGTGACAATGCCAAGAAACCCCTTCAGAGAAACCGTTGGGGCTAAGTTCCAAAATTATACACGTTATCTACACCTACACTTGCAGCATGATCACAGGCCTAAAAGTAGAGCGCTCTATGTACTGCTATCAAAGTTATGCGTTAACTTGAGACCTTAAAATAGTTAATCACATGTGCTTTTCAGACTTTACTGCAGATTTTACGTGAACGATGAAGAATGATGAATCGCATGAAAAAAACAGCATGACCTTTACTTATTAAAGATGAAAATGTCTTACTTTAAAGCAGCCAGTTACACTTTACCATGCCAGGATCTCCCACTAGGCTTCCTGTTTTATTGACTAAACTGATTCACCCACAGAATGGCTCCAGTGAAAAGAGGGAGGTCAGACAGTTCCAGTTCATGGCCTGGCCAGACCACGGGGTGCCCGAGTATCCCACACCGATCCTGGCCTTCCTTCGGCGGGTAAAAGCCTGCAATCCTCCAGATGCAGGGCCCATGGTGGTCCACTGCAGGTGGGAACATGAAGAAACAAGCTGTGTTTTTAGTAGTGCATTAATCAAACAGAATAATAGATACATACTAAAAACTGAAATACTATTAAAATATATTTAATGGAAGTACTTGTAACAACAGGAGTTATGAATCTGCTCTGTAAAGGACATCATTTGCAACAGAGATGATAAAATGTTGTTCTTGTGGACACTGATATTAATTTGCTGATGGTATTATTATAGAGTAATGATATATTAATTTGCCCCAGTAATTTGTTACTGTTAGCAGGTGTAAAACAACTAACCCCGGATGATAAGATGCTGAGTGTTCAGCTGTCAAGTGTAGAGAGAACATTAAAGAACCGGGAATCTTACTATACTCTACAGTCCTCCTGATTGCATGTTTGTTTTTTGTGTTAATGATGTCTTTCCACCGCATGATGATCGTCTGTACAAACAGGAAAACATATTAATTTTTCCGTTTCTCTCCATCAGTGCGGGCGTGGGCAGGACTGGCTGCTTCATTGTGATTGATGCCATGCTGGAGCGCATGAAGCACGAGAAATCTGTAGACATATACGGCCATGTGACGTGCATGCGTGCCCAGAGGAACTATATGGTCCAGACTGAGGACCAGTACATCTTTATTCATGAAGCCCTACTGGAGGCCGCTACCTGCGGCAACACCGAGGTGCCAGCCCGCAACCTTTATGCCCACATCCAGAAACTCACCCAGCCCGCACCTGGAGAGACGGTCACCGCTATGGAGCTGGAGTTCAAGGTGATTGACGCACACACATCAAATAAATTTCTTTCATAATTACATAAGCATATTTAACTGTAATCTTAAAGAACAACTTTCACTGATCAAGAGTGTGTAAAAGTCAATGGATTGCTGCACAGGAAGTGGTAATAAATAACAAAAGTTACAAAATAAAGTTACCATTCTCCCTGTTTTTCCTCACATTAACGAAACCTGTTTGCTCTGCTACTTTTATGGTGGAATCTTGTCAAAGGTGCAACAGATTGCAGCTGCAAAATCCGTGTCGGTGTCACAAATAATTAATTCACCCAATCGGCCACTGCACAAGTATTCTTTTTTGGTTTTTTTGTGTTTTTGAATCAGTGACATCAGCGCTGAGACATCACAGCCGTTTGCACGGCAGCATCACTGCATACAGACCAACACATGTTTCAGGGACAAATGTACAAGAACAAGCACACATAAACACCAACACGTGAGCACACATACACATGGAGAGTTACAAAATGACTGACACTCGCACATACACACAGCTGGGGCTCAAGGTCGCAGTCACACGCGCACACCTTCTGTCAATAGCCATTGACTGTGATGTTATTACGCACTCTCCTCCCAGCGCGGCTCTGCCATTAGCCCTCTTATGACCATGATCCATTCTGTTTGAAGTGATAATAGCATCTACACTCCTGCCAACAACAGAGAATGAAAGAGTGAGAGAATGATTGTGGCGTACGTGGGGGCCACAGCCTCCATGCCCACACAGTCTGGCCACATCGCACACGCACGTGCACAAATTCTCCTGGAGTACGATAACTGGGCATACACGCTCCTGTGCTGTCCATCTGTGCTCTGTCCACTGCCAGCACTGAGCATGTCACGCCTACAGTCCTTCAAGCAAGCTCTGGGACGCTATGGGAGACAGTCTACTGCAGACAGCAGATTTCTGAATCAGACCATCTCTAGTTAGGAGTAAACTTTTGAGTGGACCTGTTATGCTTTTTCCTTAAAGTGGTTAATGCTCATAGTAAATGTGGCGAGTTGTGCTTAAGACTCCTGTAAACAGTTTTCTTTTTAACTCTTGGTACTCTGTAATGTCAAAGAGAGCAGATATCCCTATTATGATCATCTTAAACACATAATTCTGGCTGCGAGCCATGTAACCCCGCCCACCTGCTCTTTAAACCTTTTACTTGGTAGGGGTATCCAATCAAAAGAAACTATGGATAGAGAGGCATCCTTGTTTATTTACTTGACTGATTTTTTTTCTCCCTATCTCTTTCCCTGCCTGGTTTCTTCCCACCGTTTCTTAAACAGAGACTGGCCAACTCCAAAGCCCACACGTCACGCTTTATCAGCGCCAACTTGCCCTGCAACAAGTTCAAGAACCGCCTGGTGAACATCATGCCTTTCGAATCCACGCGTGTCTGCCTGCAGCCCATCCGAGGTGTCGAGGGCTCAGACTATATCAACGCCAGCTGCATCGATGGCTACAGGTCAGTAAAGGACTTCGTCTTCGAGATCTGAGCGGCTGTGAATTTAAATAGATGATCTTGCACTTGCTGTAAAAGGCGAGTGTGGCGCTATTGTGTTTTTCTGTCAACAAATCCAAACCAGCTAAGCACCACTCATCCACTAACTTCACTACAAATACTGCAGTGTCTTTGACTCACATTTCCAAGCCTGTTTGTTCCTACTGCAAAAGCAAATTGTATTAAAACAAAATGTAATGTTTCAAGCATTATTTTAAGGAAAACTAACAGGATTAAGTGGAGAATTTATGGAGTAATTTATTCAGATACTGTTGGTATCCCCAAATACAAACAGCACCAAGTAATAGAAGAGTTTCCCACGCTGTCTTTGAAGTGTCCTTATGAGTGTTTCCCAAAATTCACCACCATCATCTGCACATCACCAGCCCTGTTTATTGTCTGTAGACAGGCTGTGTGTAGGCTTTCACTGCTTGTTCATACTGCTAGTTTGGACAGCCCTGTATGGGTTAGGCGTATTAGGGCCACTTAGAATATTGGGGTGTCACACGGTGTGCCACCAACCTTCTGTCTGTGTGTGTGAGAGGGGAGGGGGTGACGATGGGAAATCGTGAGGGACATACAGAGTGACACAATAGGAATGCCAGAAATTATATATGCTGGAATAAATAACAAGTTAATCAACTTATTGTAGGGTGTCTTCCTCTCTCTTGTGACCCCCCTCGGCCCCCCTTGTTGGCGCCCCTGCCTGTATGTGGGATTGGCTCTAAATAAACTACAATTTGAATGCTAATCGTAATTAAGAGACATTTCAAAGGTTGATGTGTTTTTAACAGTTTTTAAACAAAAACAAATTATGTAATGCATTAAAAAAATGAACTGTATCAGGCTTCGGCAACAGATGCAAAACTAGTGCAATTAAGAAATTGTTGGTTTTGTTTCTGTCAGTGGATTCATAAACATTAAGAGAGTACAAAATAACACCAGGCAAACCATTTGTGGTTGTTTGAGGGTGTTCACATCTAATTTGTGGTAACAGTAAAAGGCTTTTAGACCCTTTTTATACACAGGGTCAGACTGAAGGCAGAAAATGAAGATGAATGCTGTACAGAGCTGGCAGAGCATCACCAGGGAAGTGTCTGCCAATGTTAATGAGTACTAGAACTCAGGCAGACATTGATAGAGCGGGACTTGCAAGCAAATATTAAATACAATAATTACTTTTTTGTTAACCTTTCTAGTTAGCCTCTGTCTCCTGACTTGGAAGTTTTCATTCATTCCTGTATGTAAACACTCTTTTGCAGCCATGCTCCAATTCAGTGTCCTGGAGTCCCAGCTTAAAACAGCAAAGCAATGCATCGCTATGCTGATACTTTTCTGACTATACTGCATGTAGCAGGCCTGCAGCCTTCTTTCTCTTTTTTTTGGCATCACTGATTGTTACAGGTGTAAAGAATACCATAGGAAGGCACAATGGAGTGGATAAAACGTATGGGAGGGGATTGGAAGATGAGGCAGCAGTGGGCAGTTTCAGCTGTAAGAATTACTCCCGGCTATGTCAATGTGACTTTCGTTCAGTAAGCCACTGCTGCCTTTATATTGAGGCTTCTGCTGCTGTCCCCGTGAGCTCTGTGAGTCCAAATTGCTTCCTAGAGGAAGGAAGATGAAAAGGTGCCTCTCTGTTTTATATCTATACAAGCATGGGCAGAGATGGCTCCTCTATGGTGGAAGTAAAGCGGATAGAGTCAGGTAGCATGAAATGTCATTTAGTCCATATGGGGGCCGTGACCGAGACAACACCTCAACTCCCACCTCCCAAATCCCCCTCCCCCACCCCCATCTTCAGTCCTGTTATTAATGAGAAGGTGCTCCACAGAGGCAGACCCTCCATTGTTGCTGTGTAAATGGCATAATTGCAGCAAGAGAGTATCGTAATGAAGTGCGATTTCTAAAACCCTCCCAGCCTTTTTCTTCTCTCTTCTATTTTCCCCGCCCGTCTCTGTCTTTTTCCTTCTTTATTTTTACCCCTTTCTATCTGTGTCTCTCTCTGCTCTCCTCCCTAATCTGTCTCCTTTGCACTTTTTTTCCCCCTCTCCCTGTCTCTCTCTATCTCCTCCCACCCTTTTCTCCCACTCGCCATCTTAATTTTTCCATCCAAACACCATGGCAGAGACAGACATCCGGGTGGGGACCTGTTGTGTGCACCAGCGGCACTGTGTAATTAAGCTGCTTTTAAACGCGGGCATAAATAAAAACTAAACAGGGGCCTCCAGTGCCCTTCACCCCAGCGCCTTCAAGAAAAGCCAATAATATGCTAAGCTAATGAGAGGCGAGCCATTGATTCCAGCTATGCTATCAGGGGCGCAAGCCCTGGATATGCTCCGATGCGGGCTGGAGTTTTAGCATTGTAATGAGGTTGAAATGAAACACTATGTCCTGAAGCACTGCAGTCATGTGGGATGATGCAGAGAGTGCTTTGTGCTGTTTGGCTGTGCACTCATTGGGACACTGTGCAGTGAAGTTGTTATTGTGTGATACACTTTGAATTGTTTTTGTTTTGGTTAGGGGCCATTTTATGGGAGGGTTAGAGGGGTCCACCCTATCAATTTCAATTTTAGTATTCATCCCCTGCTTAGCTCTGCTTTTTCTTTGCTTCCCTTTCTTCCTCTGCTGCTTTCAAATCCCCCTTTCCTGCTTTCTCATTTTCTTCCTTTTCCTCTCCCCCTGCCTCCTCTCTTCTGTTCTCTTCCCTCCACCCTCCTCGTCCTCGGCAGCGAGTCCTACATTGCACTCTGATGACCAGCTGGAGAGAGCAGCGTTCGCTCTTTCATCTCATCTCAACATCCTCTCAGTACTTTGCACATCTCTGCTGTATAGTTTGCACTTTCTTCCCCCCGTTTTCATCTTTTTAATTTGATTCCTCACTCTTTTCGCCTCCCCCTCTCTGTATGTCATCTCTTCTCCCCCAATCTGTTGTTTCTGTGTTTGTGTGAGCGAGGCCCAGAGTACATTCTAATCTCCCAGTTCCACATTAGCGCTTTGCCTGCAGCACCTTCATTAGCTGTTCAGCCATGGCTCAGCGTGCGTGTGTCTGCATGTGAATATACTTGCAGAACTTTTGCACCCAAAAATGCCAACACCTGAATGCCAGTTTGCATGTGTTGCAAACATGTGAGAGTGTGCGCGCACATGCATTCTTCTGCTTGGGTTTGTGTGTTGGATTACTCAGAGACTGCTCTCTGTTGATCGGCGCTCTGCTGCCATCTGCTGTTTGACAAAACAAACTGCTCAGCTGGACCAAAGTCACGTAGGACACCAGCACAGCTCTGGCACCTCAGTGGATGAGCTCATCTCTCGTTTTGTGAGCATATCAAGTGCTGCCTCTCTCTCTCTCTAAGTCTGTGTTTCAAAGAGGACAGAGGGGGTCAGAGGATCTACAGGCTTGGATTACTCAAGAATGAGGATAGCTGCCATCAATTATTTACCATGTACAGTAAATATGCAGGAAATGTCTTGTTGACATTGTCACACTTTCAGCGTATACAAAGCCTTCAAACAGGATCTGAAATACCCAGCTAAACAGCTTCAAGCTGCTTTTGTTTACCTATACTAAATATCACATTGTGTATATACTGTAAATGTGTATATACTGTAAATGTGTATATACTGTAAATGTCATGCAAATGTGTTGGGTTTTTGTTTTTCTGCCCTTTAAGTTTTATTTCAATAAGTTCATGTCTGAGTATTCAAGGACTTTGTAAGACGTAATTTTCTGGAAGCACAGTGGGAATAATTCCTTTGCTAACCACTCTGCAGCCACAGCTCTTCTTTAATCATTTAATCCTTTCTGGTTATTGCTTTGGGATGTGCTTCTTAATGCTAGTTGTAAAAGCACCATAAAATTTATAATTATTATGTGTGATCTTTACTTTTCGCCTCCTCTGTGTGAATTTGCATCTTCAGACAGCAGAAAGCCTACCTGGCCACCCAGGGCCCGCTGGCTGAAACCACTGAAGACTTCTGGAGGATGCTGTGGGAGCACAACTCCACCATTGTTGTCATGCTCACCAAGCTACGAGAGATGGGACGGGTAAGACGCAGACTAAAAATGAGATGACAGTGTCTATACGTGGGCTAGTTTCTTCTTTCAAGGGTTGAACTCCAAATTGTCTAACGCCGTCACTACTTTTGAGACTTAGATTTTAGTTTTAGGATGCGCATCCTCTCTCTGAATTATATGCCTGCGAAGTATAGACTGTAAAGCTGCACTCAGGGAACACTTAGCGTAACACAAAGGCTGGATACGGGGGCAAACCGCAAGTCAGGCTCCATCATGGCATACCGCTCGTTAGCCGCCCCCTCAAAGAGGTACTGTTAGACTGTTTTGGAGGTTTTTTTGTTTCTTAACCTTTAAACAGTGCGAAGTTGGTTCTTTTCAGTTGTAATGACAAGTTAAAATAACCAAGTGTTGGCTCCAAATTTTAAGGGTACAGCATAAAAATCATATTGTCTAAACTTCACTTTCAGCGAAATGGCGAATAAATCTCTCAGATCATCAGTCACATTCCTTACAGGGAAAGAAATGGGACACTCATCTTGGCAGCAATTTGATTAAATCCATAATATCTTACTGTGAGCTGTTCTGTGATTATGCAGGTGATTCTGACAGCACTCAACTGCATTTTACAGCTTTTATCACCCTCTCAGCCGTAATCACAGCTGATGAAAAAAGCTCTCATGCAAATCATCGCTGTAGTTAAGAACACAAACAAATTATGTAAATATTTTGCCACCTAAGATGAATCAGGTAATATTTCAGAACCACAGATTAGTCTATCAGGATTTTCTTTTGTAAGCAGAGCCGTTCTCATGACTCCAAATGATTAATGACGTACAATAACCCGTCCTAAAAACATACCAATAACAAATCGGAGCAGTCATTTTTCCCCTAATGGAGAAAGGTTGTTTAAATCTAAGAGCTGAAAGTTTCTTCCTTCTCTTTTTCTCTTGTAGGAGAAGTGTCATCAGTACTGGCCAGCAGAGCGGTCAGCCAGGTACCAGTACTTTGTGGTGGATCCGATGGCTGAGTACAACATGCCTCAGTACATCCTCAGAGAGTTCAAAGTCACAGATGCCAGGGTGAGTTCACTCTGTGTGTGTGAAACGCTGCATATGTGCCCACGTGTGTGTGTGGACTCGAATATGTCTACGTACATGTCTTCAAGGCAGTGGAGGTGGGGAGGTTCATTGGCATTTTCCACAAATACAGCCGTCCAACCAAAAATCCATCTTAATTTTAGGTTTTCATCCGAACGCTGACATTCACGCTAAGTGTTAAGAATTATACCGACTGTAATTTCAAGGTAGAGATGATCAGAACGCGCTCTGTGTTATTTTTCCTGACAGGCTGACATCAAGTGAATGCGCCATCAAACATTTTCACCCGGATTTAGCATCAGCGTGCTTGTGCTATGAATCGTACGCGTTTTTTGTGCTTCTAGATGTGAGTGTGTGTTGTATGTGCGCGTGCACGCCGGTGCATGTGTGTTTCACGATCGCTGTGAAAATACATGAAAAGCATAGCCTTCAATCCCTGAGGGCCAGTACTGCAACTCCCTGTGATGCAGTAGTTTCAATGAGCTATAAATATACTTTACTGTCATCTGAAGGCTCCCAGCACAGCAACACTCTAATCCCACATCCACTCTTTCTTTTATATGGGTGTGTGTGTGTGTGTGTGTGTGTATAAATATATGTTCCTCTCTGCAGTTTGCAGACCTGAATATTTGTCTATATGTATGTTTTCGCTTTGTGGGCCACATTTTATGGTCCCTTCTGCAATCCTGTATAAACAAAGGTTGAACAAATTATATGTTTAGAAATGCGCTCATTTACTCTGCATAATTCTGACACTACGCTGCCACAAATCTGTCACTGTGATCCAGGTGGTCAGCTTTATTCATACTGCGTCTGAGGTAGATATTTGATGATCAGACGGCTGCAGTGACAGCCAACAGGATACATAAACCTCAACATGAAACCCTCTGCTGGGTTGTTGTTTATTTTTCCCCCCTTTTGAGTTCAAAGCGCAGCGAGATCTGTGAAGCGCACACTCCAGAGTACAGCAGAGAGCTATCGGGTCTCTCTTTTAAATGAAACTTCTCTCTGAAGCTCCATATCTGCTCCCCCCTCAGGATGGCCAGTCCAGAACAATCCGCCAGTTCCAGTTCACCGACTGGCCAGAGCAAGGAGTGCCAAAAACTGGAGAAGGCTTCATAGATTTCATTGGACAAGTGCACAAAACCAAGGAGCAGTTTGGACAGGACGGACCAATCACTGTACACTGCAGGTGAGGAGAACGACTGTGCTTTGGACTGTGCTCCCACCACGACTTAAATTTCAGCATATTTAGAATATTTAGAGAGCAGGTGTAGTAATACTGTCTGTGTGTGTGTGTGTTTGCTAGTGCCGGGGTGGGCAGGACCGGAGTCTTCATCACCCTCAGCATTGTGCTAGAGAGGATGAGGTACGAAGGTGTGGTTGACCTCTTCCAGACAGTAAAGACGCTTCGCACCCAGCGGCCCGCCATGGTGCAGACAGAGGTAAGGGCGATGTACTGATCAGGCGATTGTTCCCGCAGTGACGGGACGGCGTTTGAAAGTCAGCGTTGTATATTTCTCTGATTTAAACTCTGTGCAATCTGAAGTGTCCCTTTTCATTTTGGTGCCATAAAAGCAAAGACTTACTGACAAATCCTTCCTTAATCAAAAAAAAAAAGGTTGTTGGGAGGAGGGGAGGGGGGGTAAGAAATCCCACAGCAAATTCAACTAATGCTATCAAAGCAGCCCTGCGTCAGATTCTCTTCAAGTGAAGAAATCGTAAATACGTTACATAACAAAGGATATTAGAGGGAAAAAGACATGATGTGAATTCAAATGAGTTCATTCATGGACGAGACCAGTCATTATATTTAACAGCAGGAAGATCGATGACAACTTTCTCACCGTCTTCTTCCTTCTTCTCTACAGGACCAGTACCAGCTGTGCTACAGGGCAGCACTGGAGTACCTGGGGAGCTTTGACCACTATGCAACGTAACCACTCCCACCGAGCACCTTCCCCGGTCAGACCTCTCAGGAGTGTGCCAAGTGTCCCATCTCAGCCGCCATCCAATCACTTGATCCCCCCCAGTCCCCGCCCCCACCCCGCTACAAACCCTGTCCCCTCGCAGCTACCGGAGGGGCGGGGAAAGGGATGAGCTTGCTGACCCGTTGACGGTTTTTATCCAATCACAGAGATACACGCCGAGTTAACCAACCACCTGAGATTTTTCTGCTTTAAAATAATAAAACATTACAGTGACTATTGACAACTATGACAACTCTTGTACAGACCCGACGGCGCAGACTGGCAGCTCGCCTCTCTGCTCCGCCGAAGCCAATCCTCCCTGATTGTCAAAGGCTACTGGTAGCACAAAGAGAGCATTTTCATTTTTTTGTTGTTGTTGTTTTTATTGTGTTTTTATGATTCATTTTGTCAAACGTTATTGTTTAGTATACATTTTTTGGGGGTTGTTTTTAATAATCGTTTTAATATCATGCATTTCTTCTGTCTTAAACTGCCCAGCAGCCTCGGGTATGCATTATTTTCATAATCATTTATAGGGTACTTTAGCAGAGGGGACATGTGTTTTTAACATGTTCCTAGGTACTAATACAGGAGGACCACTGTTCTCTGAGCTGCTCTCAGATGTTTTTTTTGTCACATCACGTTGTTGTTTTTATCATTTTATGTGTCATAAACATTGTTTTTGGTCTTACTCAGTTCAATAGCTCAAATTTTGCCTTTTCACTTGCCGTTTCAAGTGTACGGAAAAAAAAATCAACTGAGAAAATTGATTTCAGAGCACAGACTTGCTGTAGTTGTCTTGTAAACGTGGTAGCTAGCTAAAAACACAAGTGAAATATCTAACAAGAGACTAAATCAGAGTTGTACAGAAATGGAAAGCACATTATTTGTACGGTTTTTGGGTTGTTGTTTTTTTTTTCTTTTTTCCTGTTTTGTTTTGGGTTGTTTTGGGGTTTTTTTCATCAGAAGCCTATGGCATTGAGGCCTTCATACTCCACTGAGGAGAACTTACCTGAGGAAAGACAGACTTTTATACCCAAAGGGTAGGGGACAGAATATAAACTTCCGCTCTCTGAACATAGATGCTCTTCAAGTCCCTCCCATCTCCTCACTCACCATTAACCTCGGTTTGCTGGAGTGGAACCACGCAGACCAGACGGGAGCGGAAGTGGTTCATATGGGCTGAGGAGCAGAGCCATCAGCGTTGGTACCTGTACAGAATCAACCATTCCTACCAGAGGGAAAAAGACTCAGCCCTTTGGACTGATATTATTTTATACAGAAATAGAACTATAAATATATATATATATATATAATTATGATTGATTATATATATGTACAATTACACATAGATATATACACAGCTTCAAAAGTATATTGTTAAAAAGGATAAATTCTGCTGATCTACCTAGAGACACCGCAGAGAGCCTGCTGTCCTAGCGTGTGTATTAATGGAAACACCCGTTGTATCTACTGTACTACCATAGTAACTTTGACAGCCGGTTGTTCGCCCGAATGAGGAAAAACAGCACAAAACCCCCCAACGCACACCCCGACCCCATCGAATGGACGACTCCTCACTCGCCACGGGCATCGCACCGCTCAAGCACACAGCTTCTCCCACACAAACTGCAGGAGGGGAGCTTCAGATCCACAAAGATCCTAAGTGTGGTGGTGGTGGGAGGAATGGGAGGGAGTGGGGTGGGGGGACTTGAAAACGCTGGCAAAAAAAACAAATGTTCATTTTTACCTTGTGAATGCTTAGTGCTGTAGGGGTTCGATCTGTTGTACACAGTCTGTTTTCTATTTGTTGATAAAGAACTGGAATTTCAAAAGAAACTGTTGATGATAAAAAAAAAAAACCATTGATGTTAATAAAGTTACATAATTGGGTTTTTGTACAAAGACTGGCCTGTGATCCTTTGTTTCTTACTAAAAGTGAAAAGTTTACATCTTACAAGATGCTCTTTACCTCGCGCTCAAAGAGACACCTGTGACCGTGCCTGCTTATCGCCCACTGAGCATGTGGTCGCTCACAACTGTTTTGTGATGCATGGCTGCTATAGTTGCAGTTAATTGAGTTTCCTTTGTGTTGAGGTATTTCTAAAAGTGTGTTTGTGGAGTGGTGGGGAGAGTCTCTGACTTGTGAAAGATGCCAGCCCCTTAGTACTTTTTAGATTTTAATCTCCCCCCACCCCTTTGGAAAGAAAAGTTTTCTTAATTTCTTAATCAGCTTCTGATTATACCTTTGTACACCGTCTAAGGCAAAATAAGCACAACTCAAGGCTTCCACAAGTGTTTAAATATGTGGTTCATTTCACATTAGAGAACGCTTGATTTGTTTTTCTTTGGTTTGAAGCGGAGGAGGGTGCTGGATTGAAGTGGGCGGGGCTGTGACATCCTTGCTTCTGTTGCTGTAGAGTGAACTCCACCCGTATAAAAGCACATGAGCTCAAATTCAGACTTTTCATTTATACGTATAATGTCTCATCTTCCTCCTGTAAAATGTATTTTTTTTTATGTATGTATATTTGGCTTTACATTTCAATGTGCCACATTTCACTGACTTTAACAGCTGCAGTGAGGTGCGAATGACAAAGTGATCATTATTAAGTGTCCAAAGCCCATTTTAGTGATGACTAGTGAATAAATGTTATATAAGAGTAGTCATTCAGTGTTTAGCAAATTTTCACATTAACTGTGTATTGTTCGTCTGATTTGTAGCATAAACTGTTTATAAAAGTAGGACATGACCAGTAACTCCCTGAGAAGCCTCAACTCTAGCGTTTTAGCCATGACCACTAGTAACCCTGTTTAGCACCTTGGTTCACTCACAGACTGAAGCTGGTTATTAGTGCCAAATAATGTAAAATACTAGTACTTTACTCATAGAAATTTGAGAAACTTCTTGGACGTGCTGTTAGTAAAATGAACTACATAGCGCAGGCCATGTTGTTTTAATTCCATGAAAACGGACCAACGCCTCAAACACATTTCACTGTCAAATTAGCAGAGGAGAGGGCTAGCACACAGCTACAGTCTCTGTTGGCATAAATATAAAAACTTTCAATCTTTAAAAAAGTGTAAACGTGAGTTTTTAAGGAGAAGACACACTGTTAGGTTTTTGACATTGTCCCCTTACAGCAACAAGGTCCTGGGTTTGAATCCAGCCTGGAGCCTTTCTCCCTGTGTCCGTATGACCTTCCTTGGGGGTACTCCAGCTTCCTCCCATATTCCAAACACATGCATGTGGTTAGGTTACTTTGTGGTTCTAAACTGGTGACCTGTCCAGGGTGTACCCTGCATCTCACCCCTTGACAGCTGGGATGGGCTCCAGCACCCCTGCAACCCTGAATCGGATAAGCAGAAGAAAATGGAAAAACATGTTGAAATTAAAACTACTTCTGCTCAGAAGTTTGACATCCCAGCACGACAGTCAAGAGGGTTTGATTTCCCCAGGGGCTTTTGGAGGGAGCCTCAGGCGGCCAGTGGAGGAACTGCTGTTTACTGCTGGTTTGGAGTGCTCTGTTCAAATGGATCGTCACATTTTTCTATTGGCCTGTTTCTGTCCACCTTAACCGGTCTGATTGGGAATGATCAGCAATTGTTTACTTGTGCTTCAGTGTGGTAAAACCCTCTATTTATTCTGTCTAGAGCTCTGCATTTACCCTTTCCACCTTTACAAGTATTGTTTTCCTTCGTAGTGGAGGAAAAAACAAGTATCCATGTCACGAACAGGTCCTTCTGTTTGCAATCAGAGGTGCAACACATCTGAGTGTCAGTGATGATTCAAGATCACATTGATTCATCAGTGCCTGAAAGCTCAATTTGCTGCATACCTTGGAGGGATACAGGAAATGAGTCACTGAGGGAGTGATTTTTTTTTTACCCAAGACCTAATAACAGTTTGGTGGTTGTTTGCTCCTGTTGTCATGGAAATGCTGCTGTCACTCGTATTTGAATAATGATGAGTTTTGATGAAGCGGTTGTTGAAGTTTCGAATTTTTACACAGTGCAGACAATTTCAAGCTAACACTTTGTAATCTTAACACACGTGTGTATATCCAGTTTATATCCATGTCAGCGGATGTGCTTGGAACACCCCGACATCTCCTTTTCCCCTCCTCACTAGAAGCCCACACGGACTGCTAAATCACCACCTGCTGATGCCTCATAACAATAAGACGGGGGGCCGGGGGGTGAGTGGAGCTGAAGAACAGCCTGCAAAGGGTTTTATATTTATAATTAATCAAGTTTGTTGACTAAAACATGGAAATAAACCATCTCGTGCGAGTGATGGATCTGTTGTTGCTTTCAGCGTGTAGTAGCAGGCCCACGCTAAAAAGGATGAATGAGCTTAAGACAAAAGCACACGAGCATGGATTTAAAGGATCATTTTTGTTGCTGTTTGTAATGTGCTGCTGTATCTGTTTTGTTTTTTGAAAGTCAGACGGCATCATAATTTTCCTTTTGATTTGATTGTGCGCTTTTAACTGCTTTAAATTCACATCTCTAATGATTTAAGTGCTGATAGTAATACTGATTAACTGCTGGTTTTTCTGTTGTGCACAGTGGCCCTTAATTGTAGCCCTGGTAATAGTTTGTATAGCAACAAACAGTTTGTCCTCATGATGGGTTTTTTTGTTTCATTTTGGGATTTCGTTTTGTTTGAGTTTTTTTGCTCTCTTTGTTTTTAAATGTGCTGTTGTTGCTGGTGGAAGTTAATTTTGTAATGTGGAATTTCAGCTATAGCATTTTACAAAATGTTGTTTTTGGATTCCTTAGAAACCAACTGAGGCTGTTGTGCTCATATGAACAGTTGCTTGATTCCGTGTTAGTTACAGCTGCCTTTAATTTCCAAGGAAATAGCAAAGACAACAGTTTATTGCTCTGCTATCACAATCCTTACGACACACCATGAGCGATCTGATTAGGTAAGGAAATCTAAAACTTACAAAATGAAATGTTTCTCTTGAAGTTGCTTGCTGATTATGAATCGTTTGTCACAGATTTGATCAACTGCGCTTCCAAAGTGAAGATGACTGTGAAGGTGAGGTGCTGTGTTTGAAGATCAAAACCCATTTGGAGGAGCTCTTCTCTGACAGCCACCTGGCAGAGGACGGCTTCCTGCTCAAACATGTGCAGAAGAACAAGCAGGGTTTCGTCAGTCTCAAGCTTCTCACTTCTTTGAAAAAGGTACAAAACACAAAAAACATTTGGTGCTTTCTGTGGTGTTTACATTCCAGCGGTTTGAATGAAAACAATCCAGTAAAATACGAACAAAGCTGAGGTTGCCCGTGTTTGCCACAGATAAGGACCCTGACCAAAAACTGGTACATGACTCTGGTGGGAGCATTGTACTCAGACCTTCTGGAGGTGAATGATGAGTCCACCAAAGTGAGGCGCATAGAGCCGCTTCCCAAATGGCTGATGTGTTCCCCCACCAGCAAGCACCTCCTCGCTTGGAACTTTTCCGAGGAGCAAAGCAGTGACGACGGTGCAGCCCGAGGCCTAGAGCCCGCTGCGCTCTCAGAGAATGTGCTCCAAAAGTTCAGCATTTACGGCAGAGTTACTTCACTCCAGATTCTGCCACCTGGAAGGGAGCTTCCCGCAGATATGCAGTGCTACGGGAAACGTCACAAGGAGCTTGGCCAGCACTTATGTGTGGTGATCAAGTTTGACAGTTTGGAGACTGTTCGTAAGGCCTACAGTGCCCTGAAAGCAGAAGAGGAGAAGTCTAACGGGAAAGGCATGTGTGTTGTACCTATGGGATTCCAGTCAATGCATCATTTCACTGAGGACGAATCCCCAGAAGAAGCAAGCCAAATCCTTCCCGAGGAGGAAAATCCACCTGAAATCCCAGAGAACTTAGTCCAGCAGGAGAATTCTTCACCCACTGCGTTTTTTGATGAACCTCCAGACACACATCAGCCAAACGCATCCACGGATAACCCTGCACCGCTGAATGTTGACCCGATTTCCAGCAGCTGCAATGGCCAGTCCTTCCCTGGTTGGAATCATAGTGACAGTAGGATGACGTGGAACTCTGGAGACTGTGATAAAGAAATTTCCCAGAGCCCGTGGGTGCTCAAGCGTAAACTAGCGGCCCTTGAATTGAACCGCAAAGAGACCGGGCACCCGAATGCACCCAGCTCGATTCAGAGGGTAATACGTCAGCCCTTTGGCCCTGATGGCACCAGTGGTTTTCAGCTCAGAGTGAGGCACCGGGAACAGCTCGACCTCCCTCGGAAAAAGTGACATTAACAGATTTATTTAAAAAAATGTTTGAATTAAAAGCTGAGAAGCAAAAATATTTGCTTTGCAATAAACAGCACACGCTCTTTAAATGTTTGCATCTTGATTGTTAAGACCTTGTTCATTTGGGGGGGTGTGTAGTTATAAACCACTGACAAATGGGGGCAGCATTTAGCCACGTTCACACTTGTTCACACACACTGCAAACGCAGCATGTACATTGAAATCAGTACATTTCAGGGTCTTTACCTTACAATACAAAGCACCTTGAATCCTTGTTATTGTGATTAGGTGCTAGATAAATAAAACTAAATTGAATTGAATACATTTTAGCAGGAAGTTTAAATTTTTAACCCAAAATCAGGATTTTAAGAGCTGGAATGAAAGTGTCTCAGAGTCTGTGCACACCTCTTTTGAAACCTGAGTGGCCTCTGCACCTCTGGGGCCTCAGCCTGTCTGCTCACAACTGCAAATTGTATTGTATATTTGTTCTCTGGCAGGGATGGATTTACCTTTTTACCGCTTTCCTTAGACAGAAGGCTTGTCTTTCAACATGAAACACTCATAAAAGGCCCTCATTGTCTGAGTGCATCGTTTTCTGTTTAGATTTTGGTTCTCTAAAAAGCAGTTTTCCACTCGCCGAGATGACATTTGGCGAAAGGTTACTTGTCCAATCATCAAACCACGTCTTGTGCAAGACGTGCGTAGTAGCAACATTTGTGCCTTATTTCCAGCCTTTCTAATGACACCTCAACTGGAATGGTCTGTTTATAGTGTTACTGATTGAGGGCTTCCTTAAAATCTTGCCCAAAACTAAACAAAATGTGTTTCTTCACTTATCCACGCCTAGTGGAAAAGATTCAATCACAACGTGTATGGAATTCTATCATATTGAAATTGGAAACATGCTATGTTGCCCCCCCCCCACCTCGAGTATTCTCATGTGTCAGACTGTCTTCGTGACTAATGTAATCGTAACTTTTTGAGCGAGACGTTTTCGTGTATACAGATCAAGCCTTTCACTCGTACTGTATCTGGCTTGATTTAGCAATTAACAGCTGTTGGGTTTATGCTGCAGCTGAGGCAGGTCTATGAAAACTTTACACATCTGTGAACAATATGTACAGAGTAGGCATGTTTCTGTCCGATGTTAGGAAATGTCTGTGTGCAGATAGCTCCTTTTTGAGGCTGGAAAAGCACAATATTCCCTGCTAGGTGGAAGTCATTATGTCTTTACATAGGCTGTTCAGGCCAGTTATTGAGATGTCTGTTAAATAAGTTAGTGTAATAATAATATTTTGCACCTGCCGACTGTAATGAAAAGACGTTTTCTTTTTTCCATTCTTCATTTGTTCTATTGCTTTTCTCCAAGTTGCTGAGGGTTGTGTTAAAATGCGTTGCCTGAACTTTTGGGCTAAAAGAAATATCTACCCCTTCAGGTCACTGTGATAACAACCTTAGAATAATATCTGTTGATACACAAACGACACAAAGCTTTGGGCAAAGATTCCTTTGGTTTGTCCCACGCAACGATGAAGGAATTTTAAGTCTTAGAAATTTCACACTTGGCCACATCTCCGCCCCTCTAGTGGAGCTTTGATTTGTGTATAATTTGGCCTGAGGAAATCTGAATGACTCATGTTGTGAGAATGAGATATTTGTTAGCAAATAATTAGTTTCCTGTTGGTGTGCTGGCTTTATTACTGTGCTGCTTTATTTCAGCATCTCCAGAAACGATTCTGGATCATACATCCTGTTTACCTGTAGGTTAATGCAACCCGCTCCACGACAGCACCTGTGAGGCTTCGCGTATCCCCCTCAGTTGTCTCCCGACTGATCGCCGTTTGTTTATGTTTATACATCGCTGACCCCACACACCTGAAGCATTTCCCCCTGTGGCTAGGGTATTTATTTAGATTACAGTGTGGAGCGCCTGATACCTTCCAAAAACACAACCATCTGCTCCTCATTTGCCACTCAAGGCTAAAATACTGTATTGGAGGGGATGTGGATGTGATCCTGAACAACAACATCAATGGGTTTATCTCCAGCCAGCTGTAGATTGGGTTATCATGAAATACCTCTGCTGTGATAATTCTGTTTACTCGGAGTTTATGTTGTCTTAGCCCCCTTTAAACCAATTGTGAACTTTCTTAATTCCCACTAAAAGATTGGAAGACACTCGTTTTAGCAGACCCCGCTAAACTGCACTGATCTGCCCATTTGAGGCTATTACCAATTGCCTGCTTAAGATGGCACGCTCTCTTGCGGCAGAAGGTAAATGTAAGCCTTTACTCAGGCCAAAGCATCCTTTAGTGCTTCTGGAGAGAGATTATCATGTCAGGAGTAATCCGACTCGGCCCACAAGCACAACTATGGAGGAGGAGGAGCATGAGTTGAAGGGGAAGGCACTCAGAGGCATCGGAGAAGCTCTGTGCTCCACTTACGGTAACTACACTCTCCCTCCTCACCCTAACCCATCTTCACGACCCGCAGAGTTGTTCTTGCTTGAGCTGAAGAGGAGACCTGCTGCTGGAAAAAAAAGGGTAAGGAAATGTGCATTATCCTTCATCGGTGTTGTTCCTTGGAGAAAAAATAATCATAAGGCAACGGAAATTCACAGAAATTCACAACAGATGTGATAAAAGTAAAGAAATCTGTAAGATCTGCTTATTACATGCCACCGTACCCTGGTTCTGCTCTGTTCTCCCATTTTAAGGTTCAAGTTTGCAAAGAAGACCACCAGTTCTGTATGGGGAAGCATGAAGACATGAGTTTTCTGAAGTAAAACTGACCACTCAGTGGCTTCTCTAAACATCCAGCTCTCCTCTTTTTGGATGGATAAGGCTGAATGCCATGAAATGCATGCTTATATTCAGAGGAATGCTGATTCTGATCTTTGCAACTTAAAAGATTTCTATGGAAGTGCAAATATGATGGAAGAATAATACACCCTTGGCTTGAATCAAGTCAGGACACCTCCCCTACTTGCAGGCACAAGGAGTTGTGATGATTTTTAGAAAACAAGCAGGAGTACTGTCCTCACTCCTCGCCTGTGATGATGATGGACTTACCCAGCCAGCACTCGCCTGTGGAGGTCAGCTGAAGACGACGCCACACAGCTAAGTCTGGATTAGCCGGCCGAACGGTAAGGACACCACATCTTCTTTTGTTAGTCTAAGCCAGCAGCTTATGAGGAAGGTGTTAGGTGCTGCTGACAGAGATGGCTCTCCAAGTGCTGGGGTGGCAGAAAACACACGTTATCCGTGTCAATAAGTGGCTCCTCGGTAGAGCCACATGACAATAGCGCACTACGGCCTGTCACAAAATGCTTGCAGAGCAGTAACCGCTCACTGGTCGCAAAAGGGGGTATCCCGTGTTGTTGGAAGAGCAAAAAGAAAAATAAATTAGCACTCTGAAATTTCTTGCAACCTCTCAACACTCAGAAGAGTTTATTTTGCGAGGGAGGAATATTTTTCTTTGCCTGTCATTTGCCCAACATGGTGGTTTGCCTCATTCTAAAGCATGAGTGCACTCTAAATACACGCTCCTTTAAAAAAAACTTAGTTCCCTACTTAGACTTGATAAGAAACTGGGATTTTGGCTAATTATTTTTTTGTATTAATCATTTCAGGGATTTCCGCACCTTTAATAGTTTAAATAATTAAGAAGATCAGGATCACAATAGAGGCGCTTGATGACACTCATCCTTGGCATTTTTTACTGAACTGATGATCCCTTTTGCACTAAGCCCATATCATACATGGAGATTATACTGTATCTGGCTGTGCTCCGAGAGGAGGGATAGCGGCTAAGCCTAAAGTCAGTTGAGCTGTTCAACTTTCATAACCTCCCAAAGCTGCTCATATAAACTGATGGGGAAGCTGAACACATGTACTATTCCTCATTGCCTCAGTACATACGTGCTGCATGCATATAACGCAGACACTGCTAGCCTAACAAAAGTATGGTCAATAAATGCAAAATCTCAACATATTTTGGATGTTTGTACTTGCTTGTGCTTGCTGGCGTGGGTCATATTCGAAAGTGGTATTCAGTGTGTGCCAGATGGCCGCCAGCCTTTTGTAAAAGCAACATCAACATGTTTAACATGGGTTTAGAGGTGATGTTGTTGTGCTAAAAGAGGATCCGACAGAGACAGATTAAGAGCCAGGATAGACTCTTTAGAAAGTAGCTGAGACGCATATAAAAAAAATAATGAGGCAACGTTGTGTTTCTCTGCCAAGAATAATGCAATCGCTTCACATCAAAAGGGTGATTCAAATGTCTGCACTGCACTTGGACTCTCTCCTCCCATAACAGCACAGGCCAGAAATACTGAGACAGGTGTCAAATGTGCATCTTTAAATCTACCTTCACCTCACTCCTCAATAATCCTGCTTTAACAGCAATAGGTATGAGTTGTGCGATTCCGTGCTAAGCCGTTGGGTCACTGGATTAATCCGTATCTAATCCAGGGGACCCGATAGTAGGCCTTCTAAAATAAAATTGAAACTTTTTAAGCCACTTACCCAAATCCAGTGGATGAAAAAGGATACCAGAATCGTGTTTAAAATTCAAAGAATGTGACCAAAAATTGTCACAACTTTTCCGGCATTGCTCAAAAGCTTCCCTTTTTGCTCAATAATGAACATCAGCTTTCTAGCTAACAAGGAACAGGCTTGTTTTGATTATCCCATGGTCTCTGAGTGACAGAGCACGAGCCAACCGATGTGGCTACCAGCAAAATTACACCACAGGCTTTTTTTGGTTGCATTAGAACCGGGGCCGGATATAGAACAGCCAATCCTGGCTCTGAAATCCCACTTTATTTTACAACCTCTTAGCCCACCCTGGTGCCACCACAACAAAGCTGACTCACCAAGTTTGTCACTTTTCTTCTTCATTATTCTGGCATTTTGTGGGCAGGTTGGGATTTAGTGGTGGAAGAGCCTGCAGGTGCTCATTCTCTGTGGACCTTGCATGCTGGGCTAACCTCTGAGCTAGAGGTGTCTGACGGATTAATACGGACACACACACAGAGCGAGACCTGTGCTCTGCCACCAACACTGCAGCCAGGTGTTAACCCACGTGACTGCAGATAAAGCCGGCAGGCATTAGTGCTAATCCCGCCCTGATCTTTGGAATATGTCCCTATTACCTCCCCAAGCACTCTCTAGCTGTCCCCAGGTCTCCTGATGGTCACTTAAGAGGGAAAAGACAAGACAAAGCCTCTCTAGGACTCCAAAAAGCACGTTGTTTCTTTGCAGCAACATAGTAGGTGCCTTTCCCACTCTTTGGTTTGCTACTGCTATCTTACGAGTGCAGGTATTTACGGGGTGTGTTCAGAGTAATACAGAAACAGCCAGTCACATGGCTCCAGCGAAGCCGCAACTCACGGTGCATTAACAGTGCTCTGTAGGCACAGGCCTCACGTTTATGCAGTGGCAAACACACTGTGGTTAGACCTGGACAGATTTCTTGATATCAAGAAACAGCAAGATGATATAAGAAAGATAATCTAGTCTTATGTGATGGAGCTGCTGATTTTAGCATGTGTACACCATAGAAGTGAAGTGGGTGTCTGGCCAACAATTGAAGGTTGTACTTTGTCTAAATTTCTAGACAAGCATGCGTCAGATGACTGGGAAAGAGTGAAACCACGCAACTGCTGTACGTGTGTGTTTATGGTATGTATGAGTCACAGAGAGAAAGGGAGACAGGGTGAAACAGAAGAGGCTGTATTTAGAGAATATATAGGAACAAATGCTGCTGCATGGTGAGACATTGAAGTTGGTATCTGCTTCTTTTTTTTCCAGCACAAAGACGCTCTTCATTTTTGCTGTTCTGTGATCTTCTGTCACAATGACCGTGTCTCACTGGTCTCGATCCAGACTGGCTGACAGGAAAGCCCCCCTATCTGCTGTCTTCATTCAAAAGTAAAAACCACAAACGCCGCTTATCCCCATTTTGACAGATCTCTACTTCATCCGTAGGCTGTGACATTCTGTTGAGTGTCTCCTTCTGGCCAGAGAAGGAGGGGTTTGACACGGGTGCCATGCTGCTATATAATTACATTACCACCAGCTTAGAAGCACCAAGGCCACTGACCCAATTATTCCCCGAAAACGTCGATTTTATTGTGTCATTTGAAAGAATGCGATCTTTCAGATCATCAACAAGAGCTCAGTTGATCGCTGCAGATCGGCCTCCAACTGCGCCATGCGTGCATGCATGCGTTAGAGAATACATAATGTCTCGGGAATGGCTTTGACAGACTTAAGCATTTCTGGATGAACAGTTCACTTTCATGGTTTGCCTCGGACACGTTAAGAGCCTTCTGGGACTGTTTTCTCTCTGCTGGTAGCTCTTCAGGTGACATATGGCCCAGAGCAAATGTCAGGTGTGCTATCACTCCCACACTCTCTCTAGAATCACAAAATCCTCATTTCCGGCCGTTTCCATGGCTTCAGACTGTTTTCTCGTCGTAAATAGAAGATTTTATCCCTTTGTTTTGGGCCTGACACAATCAACCGGCCTTCATATGCACACACTGGAGCATGCATGGGCATATCATGATGCTTTGTGAGGGCCAGACATGTTGTGTGGGAGCTGGTTTAGTTGTTTTTGCGAGTCATCTGCACTTTTATACCTCTGTTTGAGGATGAGTTTTCCTTCTGCTACAGAGTCCTAAGGGCTTCCACTATATCCTCTCTGCATTTACTGCTCTTCTCTGTTTGCTAGGGAACGAAAAAAAGCAGTATTTGTCCTCAGGAAGTCAGCTACTCATTTACATATCCATTGCCCTCCCAAGAAAACGCAGGTGCCTCTTCTCTCTATCAGTAAGTGTATATATATGTCCACAGCGGTGGGGGCCAGTTACACATATTAAATGTCTGTGCTGATTAATCATCCGTGAACATCTGAACAAGCTGCAGTGTGATCCTTGGCACTTTTATTGGCGCCAATTGACTGCAGATGTGACTAATGTGTTTCTGAGTGGTGCAATTATGACAATCAAAGTGTCTTCAGGGACATGAGATCAGTGCTTGATGATGAATCTCCATCCAGTGGCAGAGACAGTGGAAGACTTATCTGTTCTTTACGAGGTAATTGTTTTATCAGGATGAGCCACGGAGGCTGAGGACACCGATGCATCTCTGCCATGTGAAATCGCTAACTCCATGGATTAATAACTGCCCAAAATTGGCCTATTAATAGCATAGGAAAACAAAGCTCTCATCCTTAGCTGTGTAGAGTAGAAAACGGCTTCATTTAAGCTGAGAATTCCACAAGTTAATGCCTGGTGGACCGAGCTCTCTGCCGTTAGGGTTTGGGGTCAAAGAAACAAAATGAAAGTTCCCATTTAGGCCTCCATATATAACTTCTGAGGCCTTCGCAGGCGAGAAACAAGCGTCAGACATATGGCCAGTCAGTGAGTAACATTCGGCCACAGCTACCACGCCACCTCCATGTTTGATTTACTTAGACTGTGTGTCAATTGAGGTTGCTAGGTGAAATGTTTGACTTTCAAATGATTGTCGTCGTACCCCTTCATTGTGCAGAAGCCGCTTACCACGTCAAACACATATGGAATTATGAGTGATGACTCAAGCTTTGGCTGATATGACTGGTTATACCTGTTTATATGCTGTTTGCACCACTGCAGCTCATGCGCACAGTCCCTTTCTATTTTCCATCTGTGTTGTCCGAATCACGCAGATGCAGAGGAGTGCAGGGAATTTTCAACCACCATGAGAAAACTGCAATGCTCCTACTGTTTTTGTCTCTGTCCTGTGATCTATAGGAGTTGCTGACTTTTAGAGAAAACACTTATTTTAGAGTTTTGTTTCTATAAAGTATCGGGCAACCATGCAACATGTTTTCTCATTGTAAACAATCCGACTGCCTGCATACATTCCCCTGCAGAATCCGGCCTGGCAAAGCACTTTCTAAAGCTGGTCTGGATTTGCTGTTAGTCACTGCCAGTGTACTGTTTCCGGCTCTGGGGGAATGCTTTGCTCATTGCTGACAAGATGTGAAGAGAACAAAGCAGTGGGCTTGTAAAAAAAAATAAATATACCAGTGGTTTGACATTAAGGGAAAAAAGAAAACATGGCACATAAGTCCTCCAAATTGAGTTTTGTGGCTGCAGTGTTGCTGCATCTGTTGGAAGGGAGGGAAGATAAAAGGGTATACACGCTTGCACGTCCTATCATACATAGAATTCCAAATAGGTGTGGTTGAGACATTGTAAAGGAAGGAATGTGTTTTCCCTCTTTTCAAAGGTTTTTTGGGGAGGTTTTAGAAATTGGGGGTGGAGGCGGCTCAGATGCTCATTCTCATCAGGTATTTTTATAAATTATTTTCTGCAGGTTTGCAGGGGTTGCATCCCGTTTGTCTTCAGCTCAAATAAGGAATGGCAGTCGTGTTGTTTTTCCTTTTTTCTACTTTTTTCACTTTCCCAGGCTGCAGTGATACAACTTTAAACACACATCTGCATTCTTGGGTGTCAGCGAGTGATGTCGAGCTCACAGATCGTGACCTCACTTATAGTGAGAATGAGCTGGCAGCAGAATCAGAGAAAGTAAACCGGTGGTAAATTAAAAGCCCCGCTGCAGAAGCCTCACTCGAGAGAAGTAGATTTGTGGAAAGGTCGCAGAAATGTGATGGTGGTAGATATAGTAGTTTCGACACTGATGTGTCTGTGCTTTAATGTGACAAGTTCAAAAGTACATGGCTGAAGGCGTGACTGTTTAAACATGTCTGATGTTGCACACTTTGCCTCTCTCTTGCTCTCTCCGCAGAGTTTCAATGCTCCTCCACGTTCTAAGATGAAGTTATGGAAAGGTGCTACTTTTGCCTTCATGCTCTGTGCTGCAGCCCTGTCCACCATCCTCATTAGAAACATGGCCACCATCAGACAGTTCAAGCTTAACACAAAATATCCATCTTCACCCTCGTCGAGACCGTCTGCATTATTAGAATCAGCATCCAAGACCTCACCGCCATCATCGTCATCGCCCTCCTCAGAATCAAGGCCAGTGCCCCAACAGATGGGTGATCTGCATCGGAGGAAACGCTCAACAGACGACATGAAATCTTTCCTCTCAGAGTGTAAGATAAGCTGTAGTTTTCATCTTCACAAGCTTGTGAAAGGGTTCCGACAAAACACTCAGCACCTGACTCTGTTGCTTACGGAGCAGGTTTAACTGTTCACACACTGATGTCAGTTAGCACCGGTCATAGTTCACCGGTTCTCCACAGAACATCTCCAACCTCTAAGATGATGGTCTTTTTTTACCTCACATTGCAACAGTGACAGACATTCATCAACAAACCTCGCTCTGTGGAACTTAAACACTTTCTGTTTAGCTAGCGCTGATAAGGATAGTTTGTTGCTGTTACGATAGATAACATTTTTGTGGTCCTCTGTTTGCACCTGACTTTGATTTCCATGCCAACGTCAGTGCATTATCTGTGTGAGCCATCTGTTCTGTTGACACTTCTGATTGTTGAAAATGTTAGACACAAAATTACACAGAAACCAGATAATCCCACCTCATGACCTGTCAATAACACTTTCTGTTGATTTATTCCCCTTTTTTTGTCAGTTACCATGATGTTGCAGAGCTTCACCGAGGGCGAGCTTCAGCACATGGTCGGAACTGTGCTAGAAACTAAGCGAAGGAAGAGCCGGCGGCTTGCTAAGACCCAGGGCCGCAGGACTAAAAGGGCCCGAAAGCCCAAGTCGTGCACCGTCAGGACGCTCGAAGTGAAAGTTAATGAACTGGGTCTCGAATATAAGAGCGAAGAGACTGTGCGGCTGCGCTACTGCAGTGGCAAATGCGATAAACACCGGGAAAACTATGACATGGTCATGAAGCACATGATGACAGTGGGCTTCAGAGAGAAGGGCCGCAGGGACAAAGTTAGCATTCAGCCCTGCTGCCGACCGACTGCATTTGAGGACTTTACCGTCCTGGACACAACAGTAAACCCCAGCCGCTATCGGAACATACACAACGTATCTGCAAAGAACTGCGGATGTGTATGACCCAGAGATATGGACTTCTTTATGCTGCTCTCTCTCTCTGATGGAAGAGTCATGGTTGCTGTTAACAGAAAATCTATGGAGTATAAACTCAATGAGAGGAAGATGTGAATATGTTCCTGGATGCTCCAAAGCAGCTTTTTAAAATAATATTTTTTTTTTTTTTTTTGTTGGACAGATAGACTATGGCATTTGACCATCAGTCTTCACAAGCTGAGACAGTGTCACGTGGACACCAAGACTTGACATGTACAAAGGCAGACAATGGCTGCTTAAATCACAAGTTTTTATCTTTTCTATCCATGTAGTAACACTGTAAACTGTGGTGTAACAACAATGTAGCAAGGTTTTGTTTGTGATGTCATATTTCAGTAGTAAATGAAACAGATTATGATTTATAAGCTGTAGGGGACCAGATCAGTGCTGTAACTGGACTTCATTCCCACCGGTGTTAATCACAGGACACTTCAGCCTCGTGGCCTGATTATAATGTTTTGTGATCTGGCTTAAAGCGTGTTGTTATTACAGGCCATGACTTTGGTTCCCTACTTCTATGCAATGTTACTAACTGCAGTGTTATTACACAGGTAAAAGAAAAAAGTGTTACTGATCAGAATTTGCTAATGCAAATCTATAGCTCCAGGTTTCATGCTCACGTTAAAAACTCCAGTGTATGTCGATTTGTGTTGAATAACAGCAACAGAGCAATTTAAACATTTCACACATCGGCTCCCTTGAGTTCTACTTTCTCAAAACACCCCAGTCTAAAAAACGCAATTACCCATAATTTTCAGGAATTATTTTCCCCAAATAATTGCCATAACACACCAAGTCAAATCAACACGCGCGGGAATCCACAAAGTTACATTCATAAACATCGCACGTATCAGGTTGCCGGTGATATAACCCGTTTCATTTTTGTCTCTGGGTGTCATTTGTGAATGTTTACACTTGCACAGTCATTAGCTAATTTGAGAAGCAGGTGTAAAAGAGAAAAATGGTTTTAGTGAAAAACTAAAAACTTGGCAAAGTAGATGCTGGGGTCTGAAGTGATGTTCGCACCTCTCCATAAAACCATGTAACCTTTCTAATCCAAAACCCACAGTACAGCCTTCCACTGGCCCTTCAAATGCCTCCTTTGTTGTATTGCCTGGTTGACTTTTAGGGGAGAAAAAGCTGTTGAAATGAATCATTAAGCATCTTTTTCACCTTCGCCGATTTTTATTTGGTTTGAACCCATAGCAACTGGCTGAAGTAAAAACACATTATGTCTGTCTGGTTTTTTTTCCTTTTGACTTTTTTTTTTCCGGGAAGGTGAAATGGAGATGCGGTGCATCTTTTTTTTGTTGTTCTTATTGTATTTATTTGGGAAATAAATTATGGTTTTGCATATTTATTTAGATTACCACACAGAAATGGGACAGCTTATCATCATTAAGAAACTGTGCCAAAAATGTTTATCTTACATTCTATACTGACTGCTGAATAAATATAATTTCAGACGTATGGATGTTTATCGTTTCTCCCAAGTCACTGATTTTGGGGGTGTCAAATATTCTGTACTCAGATTGTATTTAAAATAGAAAATAAATAAAACAATAAACTTTCAATGTATCATCCTCTTGATAATTGCAGAAATTTCAAACAGAAGGTGACGTCTTTGGTGAAGGCAGGATTGGCTTATGATCATATTACAAGAAATAAAGATTAAATATGCAGCGCCACTGTCATGATATTGTATACAGTGCTCTGTGAAAGCAAAAAGAAAATTCTGTTTTTAAATGATCATTTCATTTATTAAAGGGAAAAAAAGCTACACAAACCTTCCTGCCCAATGTTGAAGTAAATTGCTCCCTAAACCTAATGAGTGGTTGTGCCACCCTTGGCAGCAAGAACTACAATCAAGAATTTATGATAACTGGCAATGAGTTTTTCGTATCACTGTGAAGGAATTTTCGGCCTACTTTTTTTTCTTGTTGTTTTAACTGTTTTAATTCAGCCACATTGGAGGGTTTTTGTGGTCTGTTTAACGTCGTGCCAGAGCATCTCAATCAAATTTAGGTCTGGACTTTGACTTGGCCACTCCAAAACCTTCCTTTTATTCTTTTGAGCCATTCAGAGGTGAACTTGTTGATATGTTCAGATTATTGTCTTGCTGAATCTAACTGAATGTGCTTGAGCTTTATGAAATGACAGCTAGACATTCACCTTCAGGATTTTGTGGAGCAGAGTTCATGGTTTCATCAATTACACTAAGCTATCCAAGCCCTGAGTGGCAAAGCAGTCCTAGATCATTACACAAGTAGCACCTTGTTTTAGGGATGATGACTTTTTATAAAATGCTGGCTAGTTTTACACAAACCCTCCAAAAAGTAGCACTTTTGTCTGGTCAGTGAACATGTTTTTCCCCCCCAAGTCTTGTGCTTAAGGAGTAATTTTGGTTGGCCAGCAACTCCGGGGAAGGTTCACCAACGCATAAAGTTTTCTCCATTTGTGGACAATGGGTCTCATCGCAGGTCCTTAGAATCCCAACGACTTAGAAATGGCTTTGTAAGTCTTTCTATGCATTTTGTATGTACTCAGGTTATCTTTGCCCATCCATTTATTCTCTAAGGCGTGTTTAATTCAGGGTTGCGGGAAGGCTGGAGCCCATCCCAGCAACCATAAAACAAGAGGTGGGGTAGACCCTGTACAAGTCACCAGCCTGTCGCAGGGTAACACATGCACATTCACACCTATGAGCAATTCAGAATCACCAGTTAACCTAACCCTACTAACTGTATGTCTTTAAACTGTGGGAGGAAGCCAGAGTACCGGCATAATAATGCACAGACATCATCCTACTAGTGTAGTCTACTATTACAATGTTTGAGATGACGTGTTTGAGATCATTAAACAATTTTGAATGTTATCTTCCGTCTAATATTAAAATTCGTTTGATGATCTCAAACCTATAAGTGTGACAAATATGCAAAAGAACTACAAAATCTGAAGGAGTCAGATACTTTTTCACAGCACTGTAATCTGTTATAGCAGCTCTGTGGTGCTGAACGAGGCAGCCCACAGAGCTTTCACCCAGACAGTGACAGGGAGTAACAAAACAGCAAACATTGTACTGCCTGTGAATGTATTTACTTTCAGTTATTGAGATTTAGAAAATAAAGAAAGGAAGGCCGGTCTTCATCTCAATATGAAACACTGTGGTTATAATGTTGTTTTTTGTCAAAACATTCGAAAAGCACTTCACAAAAACTAAACAAAAGAGTATTAAAAACGCATCAAACACCATCCTGCCGTTAAAAAACAACATCATAATTCAGACGTGTAAATCTGAGGGACAACATAATCCCCGCAAAATCTATTGTTTACTCCAGTCTGAGAAACCGTTTAACCAACTAGAAATAAGCTAAACTGTAAATTTGAGACCTGTTTTAAAGTTTTCAGTAGGAACTGACTGGGAGTGGAGACCGTGGGGGCAGAGTGCTGCAGAAACAGTAGTCAAGAGGAGATTTTGATGTGGGGAGAATTTAAAACACTATCAAATAATCCTCTCAGTGAAATCCCACAATTCTTTATAAGCAAGCTAGTCTTCAGGCAATGTTTTTCTCTAAGATGCATAAATGCATCCCTCCAAGCCCAGAACATTGTCTCAAGAAGTAAACTTTTTCAGGTAGAAGTAAACAACCTTACTTTTTTTTTTGACCACCATGCAGCTTTTGGTTTAGTAGAATGCTTTCTTAACACTTGAAGAGCATTTTCTTACAGGGAAATACCCTTAAAAAGTACGCTTATCTCAACGCTGTGCTGTAATTAAAACAAAACAAAACAAATTTTGTCAGTACCCGATAGTATTTCGAAAAGCAGAAAGTTTAGGTTTGGTTTTATCCAGCTTCTCAACATCTGCCTCCACTTAAATACAGTGTAGGTGGAGATAAATTTGTTTGCGCTCGTAGCATTGAAAAATCAAACAGAAAACATTGCACGCGAGAATTCATGAGAAAGAGCAGTCCAGTTATACTGGATAATCTACAGAATGGGCATAACCTTTTTCATGGGAAGGTTTTTACATAAAGGGCCCTTTATTTATTTTACAGCTTAAGGATTTCTGATGTAAAATAAATAATCCCCTAACATTTTCATTTTCACTTCGAAATGTTGACTGATGTCTTTGTTTACTCATTTTCTGTTTAGAATAAGAAACATAATAAGCATTATTATTATTAGTAGTAGTAGCAGTAGTACAAAATGATACTAAGTGCAGGTTTGGTTTTACTTCCAGTACAAGACTAAAAACTACACTGCAAAACTGTTAGCTAACTAGGCTACACTGCAAAAAAATAGCTAACTAGCTAAGCTAATAGCTTAGCTTGTTAAATTTGGTCAGTGACAATCTTGTTAACGTATACCACATATGTAAAACAGCAGCAATATAGCTTAGCTAACCCTAAATACTATACCTTTAGTTTAAATTTAGTCCCTTGGAGGTTGACCTGGAAGCCCCATTCTGTACTGGATTTTCATGTATAGTAGTCTCTTCTCTGCTGAGTAGAGCTGTGCCCGTCTGTGACTCAGACACCAAACAGCAGTATTCAGTGGAAGAATCCAGAAAGGTAGGGCTTGTTGTCTTTTGTATACCTTGAATCCCTGTATTAGCGGGCAGCATTGTTTGCATTTATAATTGCACTCTGGTGTGCCTGCAATGTTCTGCCATGGAAAATTAAACTTGCAAGTTAAATACTGCATGAACAACTGCTGAAATGTAGTAAACTGACAAGACTTCAGAATTGTCTCTGAGCATTTGAACAGCATTTGTCTACAGCAGGGGTGTCAAACTCAAATACACAGTGGGCCAAAATTCAAAACTGGAACAAAGTCGCGGGCTAACATTAATATTTATTGAAAAACAAAATCTTCCTCCAGATTTAAGAATGAATCTTTTCTTATGGACTCAAACAAGTTTTGCTGAAAAACTGAATATGGAACAAGCAAAGCTTAACACTAAACGATATATATATTAGCTGTATAATACCAGTAGGCCAGCTCTAATAGTAATTTGGTATGGCTTCGCGGGCCAAATGTAATTAGGCTGCGGGCCAAATTTGGCCCGCGGGCCAGAGTTTGACACCTATGGTCTACAGTGACAAAATCTATTATTAGATACTGAGGTATCATCTTTGTAATACAAATATCCTGTGTTTGCACTGTACATTACCATCAACCAGTTTTAGGCATCCACATCACCACAACTTGTAGCTGAATGGCTGGGAAGATCAGTAGGCTAGGCCATGGGGTATACCCTCCAATGTAGTTACTTTAAATAAAGCATTAAGCTTGATTGCTCGATTGTTTCATCAATAGGCTAAGTAATGTTTGCATTTACTGAGCTTTTACTTGAAATTACAAACAAACTGATGTAATTTCAAACAAGTCTCTAGTGAGGCTGTGTTTAAAAAGTGAACTTTGTCTTTGTTAAGATGCTATAGCAAACTTTAATCCAACCCTATTTAAGTGTGAGCATTTGAGTATGTTTGGTCATATAATACACTGCTCAAACACTTTATTTTCACAGTATAACACAAAATCAGTTAAATCTCAGCGGTATTTATTTGTCCTGATGGGAAGCATTGACTCTGTGAGACTGTGACTCCATTTTACCTGCTTTGGTGCAGAAGACAGTGACAATAGGAGCACTGGAGGCGATGGACATAGACTGCCGTGCACCCCATATCCTACCTGATTGATTTTTGTCTAGTTTAGCTTTGTTGCACATGCAGCCCAGCTCCTCCCGGACAGCATATCCATACGTGTCTCTCCAAGAAGGTTTCCTGTGTCTGCCAGCATAGTAAATCTAAAAACAGCAATCACATCAAAACATTGCTGCTATCCAAGTAGAGCTCGACTGAGGCTGATAATACCTCTATACTGATGTACTGCTATATCAGTACCTGCATTTATAATAGCCAATAAATGAACATTTAAAAAGTAAAGGAGAGACGGGAGAAACACCCTTCAGCTAAGTTGTCAGTGTTGGTGTTGCATAGTTTGTCCACCAGAGGACACTGTGCAGCAACAGCCACAAACACAACAACCAACCAACTAGAGTTTCAACAAGTAATTGTTGGTAAGGGCTAATAACTACATACGTAAAACAAATGTTAGGAAAATCTGTTTATCTTTCATTTGCCTGAAAGTTTTCAGTTTTGAATCAGCAAATATGGGTAAAAATCCTACATCATTGGGTTTCTATGGTGGAGTCCTGGAACTTTGTAGGACATAGGATTGATTGGTATTGTCTCATGTTATTGTAGGTAAAGAACAGTTGTGTTTACTATTTTTATTTGATGGGTTCACTGCTATGACTTATTGGGATTCTGAAATGGAACATCATTATTTTATTCCAGTTTACTGATGATTTTCCTGCTGTAAAAAATGGCCGTGGAAAAAGGACGGAGAAGGGAATGTGGTTTAATCAATGAAGCTAATTAAGAACAGTTCCTGAAACTCTAAATGAGCATCTGTGCTGTCATGTAGGCTTTAACTTAAAGTCAGAGGGTTTCTCATGTGGCAACACGAGTGTAGTATATACTGTATTATTTTGGAAATACACCTCTCATGGGAAGGTAATTCAAGAGCTGTATTTGTTTGAGGTATCTGCATGGTGAGCAGATGCCAGCTCTGACTTATTATGATGAACAGCGCAGTGAGGCTGTAGTGGACAGAAATCATGGTAATGTATGTCAGGTGTGCTTGTTTTGCTTAAAATTTATACTCTGGATTTCACCGTGGCTGCAAGATATCTAAAATTTAATGTGTTGTCGCCATTATTCATCCTCCGACTATCCACTAAATTAAGCAGGAAAAGCTCTTCCTGAGTTATACATGCATGAAGTGCTTGTTATACCCAGGAGACACAAATCCCAGCAAACTCGAGACGCCAAAACTTCTACAAGTTTCTGCTGGGTTTAAATGAGGCAACGCCGCCTCTTGGAGCTCATCCGTAAACCGTGATTGCAGGAATTTGAAGTTAACCGAGGAGTCGGCTTCAGTTATCTGAGTTTAGAGCTGAACAGAGACAGTTCTTAGAGATTACGGTCAGTGAAAACTTTTGTATATTTGTGAGTTAAAAAAACAAAAAAACAAAACCTTTGGGTTTTATTTGGCCAAGCAAGCACATGTTTGAGCTTGAGTGGGACTTACTGTATTTACTACAGCTGTGGGGGTGAAATGATTTCAACAGTTTGTATTTTGAAAGATTTCTTATTTTAAAGTCAAGCTTCAGGAATAGCAGGGAAGTGCATGCCTCTGTTGCATGAAACACACAGTACCCTCAAACATTTGGATGCAATTAGATCTGAAATATAAAGAATTTCACCCTTGAAATGACAACTCTTCACTCCAGTTACCACCAGAGTGAAGAGAAAAACTTCATGCATGTTGCATTTACATTGTTTTCTTTCTCCAGTTTCCTGATCGCTTCTCATACACTGCGCCCTCAAAAATGTGCTTAAAAATGTTTATAGCTGCACTGAAAAAGAATCTGTACCTCTGACATAAACAGATATTTCCGCTACTTACCACTTCAGCAAATGGACGTCAAACCAAAGCGCCTGCACATGCATCCGCAGCAGAGAACTGGAAGACCTGCAGGAAAGAAATGTTGATAGCTGCTTAATCAAAGCAACACTGGTGAGAAATGTAAACTACATAATGACACATGGCACCCATTTGATCACAAAGTATGATTAATCTAGAGGAATCTGTAACACTCCTGCACCGTGGTTTGACATTTTCAGAGAAATAATCATTACAGCTATTTGTTTTTCCTTGTGTGATTTCATGGAGCGTTAAAAGAAGGTTAGACTTTGGGCCAGCGGGAGGTAATTAAAGTCCAAATTGAAAGAAGGGAAGCCTCCTGCCGACAGCTAAGTAAAACCGAACCAAGAAGATGTTGAGCGACGCTCAGTTAAACCATTTTAACCGCAATAATCCCTCCTTAATGTCGCCTTTTTGGACCTTTCTTGTGCAATGTGTAAGCTGTCCGCGTGCTGGAGAAAGTCATCACAGACGAAACAGACGATTGTTTGTGTTTGCAGAATTAAGGGAAAACCCCGGAATATTCCTGTCAACATTAGTGTTTTGGGGGATAATAGTGTTAGTGCATGTAAGACATCTGTTGCTGCTAACGGCACTGACAAGATCTACAATAAACATGCCAAAGTTTTACAACCCCCCTCCCATGTCCAGCTGCAGCGTGTTGGTGAATTCAGACAGTTTTAGAGGAAGATAGAGGCACGGAGGATGCAGCGATGACTCTGGAGAACCCAAAACAGCCTGAACAACTGCAGCGCGCAGGTGTTTCTCCTCTTCCTGAGCAACCCTGAACTCTCCAAAGACAAATTAGCACAATCCCTTTTTGGCTGTATAACAGTATGCTTACTCTAAGACACTGGGCGTTAATATTTTTAATTAAATTACTTGATTTATATAGGATTTGTTTTGGGGGGTGGGTACTTTAGATCATGGATAAATCATTTTCTCATAGAGATCGATGTATATGAGTCATAGAAATGCAGTTGTACATCCTTCTTCATTCATAATTTATGTTCATTTTGCCTTCCACATCCATAAATATTTAAGTGCTTAAAACATAAATAATCATTAATAATTCATTACATTCATATGGCGGATCACTGAAAAACACTTGTCACACTTTGTGTTTCAGAAAAGACCTTAGTCTGTGATTAGTTTATGTTGCATATGGCATAAATGATCACAGTGAGGGGCAGAATATCGTAACCAGATCCACTTGGGCCGCTGCAGGATTGAGCTGATTCCACTGCACTAGTGGGGAAACGGTGGCTTGATTTGGCAACGTCTGTCTCTAAACAGATCTTGGATTGCACTGCCTCTGCTGTTGATGATAATGACGGCCATTCTGCGGGCAGGCTGGCGTGAGTTTATGGAACTGGGGATGTTCTGTTTTCTGCTTGTGATGTCCTCCGGTGTGAGTCTCTGCAAGCAGTGAACACTCGGCTGTTAGCCTACCTCACTTTGTCAGCCAGGTTCTATTGAAGTGTTTCGTTCGTGTTGAAGGAATGTCGCTGCAGAGATGCTACTGAGAGCTGGGCGAGCTTCAGCAATGAACATTAACGGTGCCGATAGCATGCTGAGATATGTCAGGCATCGGCAGTAAAGCTGACAGTGTTTTCTCAGCCTCCGCATTCTTCCTTTATGCTCTCTGTGCTACTTGCTGTGGTGCTCTTATTTATTTGTTTATTTAGTGTTCCATTTAGTCATTGGTTCTCATCTGGATAAGGATACGCTCCACACCTTGCAATCTGTAAACTATAGGCTCTCTCACAGTTTACACACTAAACAGGCAGGGGAGAGGTGTTTTAAGTTAAAATGCTTTTGATTTGAGTCAGATATTAAAAGGCCTGTGCGTGCAGGGATGTTTATTTTTCAATGCTGGGTGTGTGAGTGTTTGTAGTGTGCATGAGTGTTTGTAGGGGCTTTGGGGTGGGGTGATCACTGGGAGTGGTGGGATTTGATGGAACAGTGGAGGATTAAAGGGAGGGGAGGAAGAAAAAAGGAAAGGTGTAGGTCTGGAAGGCCAGAGGAAGCAATGAGCTTACGGCACACTTCAGCTCCAAGATGTTAATGTTCTTTTTTTAGGGTCATAATTACACTGATGAATCCCAATTTTAAACTACAGTTTGTTTGTCTTGTATACAGGAAGTTGCTGCTAGATATTTAGTCTGCAGATTTAATCTGCTAATAAAGTAATGACTGTTATTTTTTACACGAATAAGCTTTTTAAATGAATTTATTGTCAGATTTAAATAATAAAAAGGTTTGTTATTCATATATTATTATTGTTAAATATTTACAGAGGCAAGGTGGCCTCTTATTTATTTATTTATTTATTGCCATAGAGGCTTCACCTCAAAGTTTCACTGAACTTGAGGCATCCTTCTCGTTTCACAGCCCCACCTTGTGGAATATAGAAGAAGGACAGCTTAAAAAACAGTATATGATGTGATTTTATATCTAAATGTAAAAAAAACCCGGGAGGTCCAACTGCTTTAAGGACATGCTGCATTTACACCTGTTATCAAAAAGTATAGGGATGATATATATATTTCATTTTCTTAAACAACTTCTAGTCCTTCTGCTGTTTCCCAGAATTTTAATGCTTTGAAAAGAAATCCTGTTCTGAATATGGAAATCTGAACATCTAAACTTCATGTAGTGAGGAGGAGTCAGATGTAGTTACAATTTAGGAGGAAAAAGAGACAAAATTGAATGCGGCTCATGCATAATGAAACAATTCCTCGACATCTGTGATGCTTTCTGCTGTCGGTACTGCTGTCTGAGCACTGCAGTACACAAACAAGTGTTTGTCACCAGACAAACGTTCCCTGGGTATCAGTGCGGAGAAAAAACACAAGCCATTTGTCTAGTGTCTAGACTTACAATAAAAAACCATGCTAGATCATTAGGTTGGGTTTGTGCATTTGGCTAAAATTCCACACCATTTTGCATCTCATTCATTCTGGCCAATATTTTTCCTTTATTTATACAACATTTCCATCCCGGAGGAGGATGCTGCTCGTAAATGTCTCATACTTGAAATAGGAATGCTGAAGTGATTTTTATTTTCCCTGGCCTCCTAGGAATGGCTTAATTCCTTGTAAGGAAATAAATGACACAAATAAAGAATCATCGGCGCCTCTTTATGGGAGATCATATAAATATTACTCTGGTTTTGATGGCTGTTTTTATGTGGCACCTGCTGTTCACTTAATCTGCTCAGAAGGAAGGATATAATACGACTATGATAGATACTCACCTCTCTTCGCTGACATTAAAATACTACTCCCCCTTCTCCTGCATCACAATCTTTTATCAGCTTCTACCTCAGAACTTAATCCTCTCTGACAAGATTGTCCTTCAAGCATTGCCAAAACTTCTCGGATCAGCTAGAAGTACATGACTCATTTACAGATCTGCCTTTTGTAAACACGGTTCAGCTCACGGGTGATAACAGGTCTTAAGACACAGCGTCCCTTTTAGTGCCATGTGAGTTACAACACCAGCGCCGACTCCATGAAGAAGAGCAGCGAGTGTTGTGTTAGCAATTGTAATTTGTCCTCTGTAAGGAATTCTTAAAGGGAACTTTTTCAGCGGTGATATAAGAGTTCATTCCTGAGCTTTTACTTTCCTAAACAATGCATAATAGGTGCGGTATCACTTTGCAATAGCTTCCACCTGGTCTGAAGTAATGTGTTTCTACAGCGCGCCATTTGCATTTGTTGGGCGAAAAGCATCAGTCTGAGTGTTCATTTGATCCTGAAACGGTGCAAACTGAGGGCAACATTTTTATTTTTACAGTGATGAGAAAAAACTATATTTTTCCCCTGATTTCCTATTTGTTTGCATATTTGTCACATTTGCATGTCTCAGATCATTAATATTAGACAAAGATAAATTGAGCAAATGCAAAATCTGGTTTTTAAGTGATTATTTCATTTATTTGGGAAGAAAAAAAAAACTATCCAAACCTACTTAGTGATAAAGTAATTGCCCTGTAAAACTAATAGCAGGTTATGCCCTTTGGCACCTTTGGCAACAAGAACTAAAAATGCAATTTGTGATGACTGGCAATAAGTCTTTCACATCACTGTGGAGGAATTTTGGCCTACTCTTCTTTACAGGATGTCTTTAATTCAGCCAGATTGGAGGGCTTTCAGGTATGACGGGTCTGTTTGAGGTCGTTCCAAAGCCTCGCAATTGGATTTTAAGTCTGGACTTTGAGTAGGCAACTTCAAAACAAACTCCTTGTTGTTTTGAGACTTGAGAAGACAATCTCTTTCAAGGTTTTCTGGTAAAGAGCAGAAAGGATGGTTCCGTCAATTAAGTCGTCTCAGCCAAGAAGCAGAAAAGCAGCCCCAGACTGTGTTTGTCTGTTGATATAATGTTCATTTATGAAATGCTGTTAGTTTTATACCCGATGTAACGAGACAGAAAACTTCCAAAAACTTCAACTTTTGACTTGTCAGAATATTTTTCCAAAAGTCTTTGGGATTATCAGATGTTTTTTAGTAAATGTGAGACGAACCTTTGTTCTTTTTTGGCTTAAAACATTTGTGTCCATGTTTTTTTTTTATTTTTTATTGTTGAATCATCAACACTGGTCATAACTGAGACGAGTGAGGTCTTCTTTAAATGAAGCTCTGGGTTCTTTTGTGACCTCCTGGATGAGTTGTGGATAATGGCTCTCAATGTGGTTTCAAAACCTTGGAAATTAGAACTTTGCTTCTCATCTGTTCTTTAGTTTCTTTAGAACGCAGCATTCTGAAATCTTTTAGCCTACTTCCCTTTGCCACACAGGTTTTACTCTAACTGATTTCTTGATTCAACAGGTCTGGCAGTAATCAGGCCTGGGTGTGGCTAGTAAAACTGAGCTGAGCTTTCCAAAAACTTTAGTTAATCACAGTTAATGTATGATTTAACAAGAGGAGGCAAATACTTTTCCACACAAGACGGGGTATTAATAAATAAAATCATCAACTGCATTTTGTGTGTATTCATGTTATCGCTGTCTAATATTAACATTTGTTTGTTGCAAATTTGCCACACAAATTTCATCCATTCATTCATTCTAACGGTTTGTTCAAATCACGGTTGCGGTGCAGGGTGGAGCCCATCTCAGCATGTTACCGGTGACAATATTTCCTTGCAAAAGGTTCCTTAAAAAAAATGATGAATTATCCTTCAAATGAAACCATATTAAAACACTCTGTGTGACCACACCACAGATGAAACTGAGAAGGAATAATTCAGTTAGAACAGATGAAGAGTCAGGAAATCTATGGTGACGTTTAAGAGAAGTAAGAAGAGGGTTTAAGCTCCTTGCATAGTAATTTTCATTCCCTATGAGCGTGGAAAGCACTAATGTGTATTTAATTCTTATATATTTCATGTATTAAGGCAAGAAAGGGGAGCAGAAAGACACCAAGTTAGCAATTCTTTTGAATTTATCAGTTCTACTCATCATCCCATCATCATAAAATATGTGAGCGAAGTGAGAGTGGATGGATAAAATAAAAACCTATAAGGCTGGACAAAATGACGACAACCTTACCAATGTTAACCACAGTCTGAACAGACAAATTCTTGATGGGAGTATATTTCCTGAAAAGCCTCGAGTCAAATGCTGACTCCCAAAATTGGCACCGTATGTCTACAGGTAGCCGCGTATTTCTGTAGCTGCAGTGACACAACAATCTGGATCGATGTGGTAGACTGAACATTTGCAAAACAGACCAATTTCACTTCAAGTATCATCTGCTGTAATATATCAAAAATATTTACCTTAAAGTGTTGCCTAGTAGTATCCACAATACATGGCGATTATGGAAACACTGTGATTATTATTACCTCTTTATGACACCAGTGCCTAAAGCAAACAATAAAAGATGTGATTCAGAGCACCAGTTATGTTCGAACACGCTTTTTTTTTGGGAGCTAGCTGAAAACCTACCACTTGTCAATATTAAGTCCACTTTTTCCAGGGGATTACTGTTTGTTTATTTAATACTTTTTTTTTTTTTTCAAGGAAAGCTATCTACAAACCCCATAAATCAACACAGGCTTGCAGAGAAGAGGATTTTTCTCATCATCCTATGATGGGAAAAAATAAATCTTAATTTAATGCCAGTCTAACAGCATTACAAAGCATTACAAAATACATTTAAACCCAGTGCTTTGGATCCACATGCTCAAGTTTCATTATTCATTATATGTGAAGATAAATGAAGAACTGGAGCTCAATTTTTTTTTACTGCAAAGCAGAATTCATGACTATATTTGGGAGACATCCCCAAGATAACACATGGAAACTAGGATGAGATGCCTAATGAAAAGTCTAGCTAGAGCTCCAGTGTGACTACAAAAGATAAGAGGACAGACTCAGCAGTGGAAACCACGTTAGCACATTTATGTTTCACCTATGTTTTAGTATGCTCTAAATTTCTTCTTGAATGTCTGTGGCTTGCCAACTCTAGTAGAAAACTGTGGTCTTATATTTCTTCAGCCTTAAAAAGTTCTTGTGATCCATTTGATCAGCTGGAAAATAAATGTGGTCCAAATCTGTGCAGGACCAGCAAGTTTTCTATGAAGAACAGATGCAGGGCTAAAACAAACTATTCACAAGGTATGCATTTAAGGAAATATTTTATTTCTGCAAAAACAGACAACAGGAAATAAGATTTTCTGTCTTTCTTTAGAATTGCCTTGAAAAAACTGTTCTAACCTTGTCGTAATTATGCTAGTAATAAATTTATGCTTCACATTGTTTCATTAGTTCCTCCATTTTTTCATGTATCAGTTTGATGGTGTTATGGTAAGTTTAAACCTTGGCATAGATACCAATCGCCAAGAAGTTCTGGGAGAAAAACCCTTTTAGTCACAGTAGCTGAGTGTTAGTGGAAAACCCTGATAAGTACAGTCCCAATTTTAAGCTCGATTTAAGTCGAGACCATGTCCCAATCTCTCTATTCTGACCTAACAAGCTGAATCACAACCTGACTACCTGCTTTGTTTGTATAACTAACTTTAAAACGCATTGCGGTTATAACTTAGTCATTACATAGTTTGACCTCACTACTGACAAAAGCCAGGTGAAAAAACTATTCAAGTGTGTCTCCATTTAAATCACCTTTGGTGGCTTTCTTCTGATTTTAGAACTGGGGGTATGCATGTTGTGCAATTCATTTTCCTCTCTGATGCTTATCTCACCTCCTTCCCCACTACTTTAAAGTACTTTGAGAAAATGTTAAGAAGATTTCTATTGTTTGCGGCCCAATCTTTCAGGTGAAAACCAAATGGTTTATGTGTGAAGTTTAATGTTTGGGAATTCAATGAGGCGAAGATCCTTTGTGCTGACGACGACCCTGCTTTTAAAGACATGTTCACAAAGTCAACAATCTTTCAAACAAACACCATCACAATAAAGATGCGTGCCCTTGGTTGTTACCAGTATTTAGATTTTTAAAAGAAAAGCATGAAGATGAATCACATTTGATGAGAATTAAAGAGAATCTGCAGCGCACGTCAAGGCCTCAAGTAAAACTCCAAAAAGTTAGTAGTGCTTGACTTGTTACACTAGCCCAGCATCTAAGTTCGGAGTGTTTAGCTTTGACTTTCACCACACAACTGCAATCATTTACCGGAGACGCTGCAGAAAAATGCTTTCCCGCCGAGTCACCACAGAAAGGCAGATAAGGCTAAGAATTTGCGAGCAGTGGCAGTTATGTTTCTAGTTTGGATGTATACGATTAGGCTGGGCTGTTATGATAGGTACATGCATCAAATATTCATGACCTTGTGCCTGATGAATACTGTATATAAACAAGATTTAGTCTGATTCCTGCTCAGTGCAGTCAGCGCAGCATTCATCAACCTGCAGGCCAGATCCAGCACATGAATACAAAACAGATAGGCTGTTCTCATTCCACGTATTCAATTATGTCCAAGGGTAAAATTTGTTCCCTCTTTAGAGAGTTATTCATTATTGTACTGTTGCTTACAGGTACTACTTATCACTAGAGACAATGTCTAAGTATTACATATACTATACTGATACCCCTCTTGCTAGTGCAGAAAACCCAGTTTCAGAGGGAACAATAGCGGTCAGTCCAAAATGGTTTATTTTGTAAAGGGGGCAGCTGGAGATGAGAAAACATGGTGCGCTACTAAATGATGATATATTCAAATGTACATGACATTCAAAGGGTATTACAGTTGTCACTCAAATTTTCCACACATGAATTCTTTCATTCAAAACCTTTTTTCCAAATGTAAATGGATAAAAAAAAAAAAAAAAATCTTCAACATAAAAATATGAATCAACACGATAAACCCCTGGGATGCTGGAAAAGGAGAAAAGTAACAGTTACATGCAGAATGTAGATGGGTGAGTTCATGTTTTTTCTAATTTTGGAAAAAAGTAAAAACCAGACGCTGAATGACTAACACATCGTAGAAATCTAGACGAAACATTGTGGTGAACTGCCCTTTTGTCCCCAAATCATTAACTCACATTAGCGGAAACTGCACTGTTTCAGTCTTTTATTCGCTATAATATAGGTCAATAGGAAATATAAGAAACTGCTATTAATGACAACTCGAGTGGTCTTGGCTAGCCATTACAAACAGCACATATGTGTTGAGATGCCTCATGAAAATGACAGCCCAAAATAAATTACATTTGCCAAAACTTAACGCACAGACTGGTCAGGATGAGGGGGGCAAGAGGAAGGCTGGACTTGATGTAAGAGGAAAAAAAAGAAAAGAAAAAACAACAAACGACTGGATGACGAGTCAAATACGATGTGAATGAAGCTCCTCTGGATGTGTGGTGTCCAGAGGTACGGCTGTAGAGTGAGTATAAAGGTCCCAAAGTAGAAACTGCAGTCTTAACATGTGCCATACTTTAAAATGTAGAGGAAAACACCCTTACACTCATCAATATGATGAGCAGAGAAGTCCCAAACCAAAGCTTTGAAGTCTTTATTTTTGCTATCGGGGAGAGGAAGAAAAAAAAAAATACTCGAGAACAAAAATTAAACACAAAAACAGGAGAGGGCGGGAAGAAACGACTCCAGATATTACGCTGAACGCAGAGAAGATGAACTGCACGAGTTGGGTGAGACACTCCGGCACAGGGGGTTATTTCCTGGAGCTAGACTTCTAATATCCAAAAGTACTGGTCTGGAGGACCCACGTTGGTCATGGGGTGTCCATGGAGATGCCTGCAGCAAAATGCTTCTACAGCGGCATCTCAGCAGGCTTTCCAAGAGTGACGCTATGTGCTTCCAGCTGCCTGGCTCTCTCCTCCCTCTGAATTACCTGCAGGAGCAGAGTCGCAACATGTCAGCAAAGGTATTTTAGTTGAATCACTGAAAAACAAACAAGAGCTGCTGCAGTAAAAACTAGAAAATCAAAATAAGAAATAAAAATCACTGACTTGTAGCAGGAGTAGAGGCTGAAGCGGAGGCAGAGGCATTGTCCTCCTCGTCGCTGTCATCCTCGTTGGACTGCGGTACCTCGGCATCGGGGATGGTTGTTGCCGGGGTCTCGGACTCCTGTTCCACCCTGCTCTTCAGGGCCAGGATACGGTGATGTAACGCTGCAGCCAGCTGACCTACGTCTTTAGAGCTACCCTAAATATGCAAAAGTGTAAACAAAATTCAGCCACATGGACATGACACATGCACATTGCATTGGTACACTGTAACGCTCCATTTGCAGGATTTTCCAAATTATCAGTAGGATGACTTCATCTTGTTGAGAACGCAGCAGACAGAGTCCTTACAGATTTCAACATATTACCCAGCTACTGAAGTCACTTCACTGGCTCCCAGTTCAACACAGAATTACCTGTACAAGTACTTCTACAAACTTATAAAGCTCTCAGTAGTTTGCCCTCCCAGTTCATCTCTGACTTTCTCAGTATCTATAACCTAATTAGATCTTTTAACTATTCTCAGAATTAGATCCAAGTGTGCTGAGGGTGCTTCAGTTACTGTGGAAACTGAACCTTGGAACAAGCTGCCTGCTGACTTGAGGTCATTTACAACTGTTTACACTTTACAAAACAAGCTTAAAGCCTCTTTTTTTAAACTTTCCTGTAAAGTTAGTTTTTTATTGCTTTGACTTAAGTAAGCCTACATTTGTTTTTATGTTTTTCATGTTTGGGTTATGCACACTGAGTTTACATTTAATGAAATGTGTTATATGAATTATAAAATTGCCACTTCGATACGCAGATGTTTCAGATTAAATGCTTTCCAAAAGCCACAGAACGGCTGGAATGTTAAACATCTGGGGGAGGAAGTAATGCATTTTATTAAGAACAGTTTTTAACTACCTCAAAATAATATGTTTGAAAGCAGTATTCTTGTACCAACTGTAGGCATTGAATGTTTTAATATCACAGGACAATACTGAGCTGATCAAATTAATAACATGGAAATGTATTCACCCTTTACTAAAGAGGAAAAATACACAAAAACAGAATGAGACAGATGATAAAGACGCATTAACAGTGGAAGGGACAGCGTGAAACCGAGGCAGAATATGTTTCACCACTTCAATGCTTGTACAAATTTTTATTTTTTTTACAATTTTCTGTGTTTTTCTTACTTTTGATGTATACACAGGGAGGGGAAAAACACTTAAAAGCTAACACCCTTTGGAAAAATGAAATGTTCAAATGTTAAACGTTTAGTAACACATACCGATATTAGGAAGACCTTGACACCCTGGTCCTCCGTGTCCATGGCAGTGATTCGTACACTCTTCTCGCTGGCCTTGTCCACTTGCATCTGGGGCCAAAGTTTAGTGTTGAGGATCAACCGGAGGCTGCCCTGGGTCCTCATTACTGCAACACACGACAGCAGTGACATACAGATGCAAATATGCACGTGTTTACCATTTCAGCCCACTGACTGTAAAATCTCTTCACTAAACAGGCACAACTAGTATTTGCAGTAAATACACAGCTATAGTCCTAGAAACTGCTCTGTTCTGTCACTGAGAATGTGATTTGTACCAGGATTCCAGTTTAGTCAAATATTAACCAGGATACAGTGAAAGGAAACTTCTGAAACTGTTGAATATTCATTAAAAACAAAACTTCAGAGTGCTTGTCCACTTAGATTTTGATTTGTCTGAATGAAACCACCATATATAAACATTACCACAATACTACTGCGGTGGCCAGTCAACAGAGCCATGTAGTAGGAACAGACTCCCTCTTGTGTTCACTGTTAGGTTTTGTCATAACACGTGTAATCAAAACAAAATGTATGTTTTGGTTTACTGAGATAGTAGTCGCCCCTACCTGTCCCGGTAGAATAACAGTAAAAACAATCAGATGCTTTCGTCCGCTAAAGCTATTTGGGTGACTGAATTGTAAAAACAAACCATGCACATTCACAACAGGAAGGGGTTTTTTTTTCCTCTCTCCAGCGGCTTTTTGAAGGTGCTTTTACCTAGACGGGACTGTAGCGTGCCGTCGTCTGTCGATGCCATGTCATTGAGCCTCAGCAAACCCCGACCTCTCTCTATCCACGACTGAGCAGTCTTCTCAAAAACATACAACTTGCACTGCATCTGAAGTAAAAGAGGAGGGGGAAAAAAGAAGATTATAAAACATTCTCACCATGTTATTCGCTGCATGTCTTCAAGTGAAATACCCCGCCTTGTCTTTCACCTGTAAAACATTGCTTTCTGATTCCTCTCCAGTTTTCACATCGACTTTCTCTAAGATGCACTTCTTGGCTGTGGCTTTGGTGTATGCTGCTGCAGACTCCTCCAAAGACTCTGACACGTTGTTCACTGGTGAAATAAAACACAAACATATAACTGATCCTTTAGCAACACAGAAACAGTGCTACTGCAGGGTAATCAAGGAGCTTGTCTTCCATCCCCGAACAGAGAAGCTTGATAATGTTCTCTGCATCATTTCCAGAGCAGAGGCACTTGAGCTCTGCGCCCACATTTATGATTGCCTGGGCACTGAGTAGCATTGAAATGGTAAATTATTTTTCAAAGTCACCGAACAAAGTAAAATATTCTCTCACTCAGTATTCCCCTTTTGTATGTTAAGACACGAACCCTGGACACTTTAAAACCTTGCTTCCATGACATAAATCAAGCTTTTTTCTTTTTAGGTGGACTTTAAGTTTAAGACAATATAAAACGAATATACAGTCACAAGCCCACAGGTCTTGTTTTTGTCTTGAGTGGAGTAAAGTTTTGTGCTTACACCTACTAGTAATCAATCCAAATAGCAACCATTTTTGTAAATAATAGGAAGGATGGGTTTTTTACCTTTTTCTGGGGTGGCTTCCTGCGATGAGGGCTCTGAAGCAGGGGCAGCTGACACGTCTTTATTTTCCTCATTTGAAGAGTCACCCTTTGGTGGACTCTGAAAACACAACAGAGTTAATCATTGCAGCTCGTTCAATTGTAGTCATTAGGAATTCTGCAGTATTGCAGAAGGTAAACAGACTATTGAATTCACCCTATTAACTCACCAGAACTCGTTCAGACATATTCTGCCCGAAAACAAATTTTGCTCCACTGTCTGCACTGTTTGTGGCATTTTTTGAACTGAAAAGGCAGAAATGCAAGTGTGCATCAACGCGTTGATCAAAGTTAATACTGAATTTTGCAGAAATACTATTTTTTTTAAAAATGTAGAAGTAGAACACATTTTTAATTACCTTGTGGTAGAGATGTACTGCAAGAAATAATTTGTGCCCTCTGATTGAGAGTCCAGTGGCACGCCGTCCTTTGAATTGTCTTCTTTATTGTTTTCCTCCAACTAGAGAGAGAGAGAGAGAGCGAGAGAGAGCGAGCGAGCGAGCGAGCGCGAGAGCAAGAGCGAGAGAGAGCGAGAGACACACAGGAAGGAAATCTTACGACAGAAAGTAGATTAAGAAATCTCTACAGACAATCCTTAACCAACCCAATATGATGTAATCCAAGCATCATGTTGGTCCAAGCAATAAGTAAGCACTTGTTTCATGTCCACTTTAAAGTTTCACAATAAATATTTCCACTTACTCTTAAAAAAAAAAAAAAAAAAAAAGTGCCATCTTGTGTGAAGAATGTGATGTCATTAGGTGGGTTGGTTATTAGCATATAACTTGTGACAGCTCAAAAGCAGCCTATGGCTCACTTTTATGGTGCCCCTGACTGCAGCAATGAGTTTTATGTTAAAAACAAAAACTAGAATATCTTGTCCACTCTGTCTCATAGGCAGAAAGTGGTTTCTTCACTGTTGGCTAGCTGCACTGAAACGGGAATTACCAAAACTAGCCATAATGCTCAGGTTTGTAGATGACTTTGTAAAATAGGTCTGTGTGAGGGAGAGCCTGTTTGAGTCAGATGTTCACTGAACCATCTAGCTGGAGTCAAGCACCTTCCTCACTATTTGATTTGATCTCATGAGGTCGGTGTACAGACCGAGCGACCAATCAGCCGACAGAGTGCATACCCAGAAAATAGGATCAGTAGGTTTAACCCCCAGTTATTTCGAAGTTAAATCTTTCTTTTCACAAGCACAGCGAAACTACAAGATAACTGGTTACTACATGCATTGCAAACATAACGTTTCTTATCAAAGCAAGATTAGGAATCCTGATAACCATCAGCATCTTTGCAGATGGGACTCTTCACGTCTCACCCCCCTTCACTTATTTTAATTTACTTCATATTAGAAGTGAGTAAAAGTTATCAGCGAGATAATGTGCTTACCTAAACAATTTTCCACAGCAGTTTCCCAACAGAATTTCAAAACCAAAACAAACAAAGAAGGGTTCCAAGAACTACGGCATCTCTTCCTTGGAAGCTCCTGTGTGCCCCCCCCCCTTTGGGTCATCGCCCACATTAATCTATTCCCCTCTGAACATCCTGATGATGGTAGGCTTCTTGATTGCACTTTGGTAAGAAACTTAGTTGCATTTGCACTGTGTCACCAGTTAGACTAACATTACCGTATGTTAGCTATTAGCAGCAACCAACCAACCAACCAACCAACCAACCAACCAACGACGTCACATTATGTACTAAACAGGATGGTGCTACACATGCTATAGAAAACTTTATTTTTTAAATCCAATTTCACCAAACACACACACTATTGCTTGACACAAAAATTCTTGCTTCGAATTCACCTGCTCACAGCCAGCAGAAGGAAAACTCACCTTTGCTCTGTCTTTGATATTCTGACCAAACACAAATGATATTGCTACATTTGACTCTTTCTTCTCTTTTCTTTCTCCATCCTTGTTACCACTCGAGCCATCTTCCTCATTTTCATGTTTCTGAAACAGGAAGAAACAGAGCAGCAGGGTCAACTAATATAACTAGTGTTCACTGAGCCTTTATCAGATTTGAAGGATCTTTTACCAACAAGAACTTCCCCTGCATGCAGCAAGTTTCATTAATATCTTCCACAAACCACACTGACTGCAACTTGCACCGTAACTGTGTTTGCAGTTGACTGTGCGTTGCATAAAAACAAACGGGACCCAGTCTCACTTAGAAAAAAGTGACATTGCACTTTTAGCAGTCTGGGTCATTATCAAGTATGTAGCCAAAATACTAGAAAAGTGGCATACAGCAGCAAGACGTGCCTAATTTTCCTAATGCAAATCCATTTACCTAGCAAGCCTATTAGTGGCACAGCAATTTAGTTAATATTTCTGGATGAAACTGATTGCAGATCATTTAGTTACTAGTTAATTCATGCAATATAGTGTGAAGTTCCCATCATAAAGAATCAAGAATAAGAATCAGCAAGCTGCCCGAGTCTCTGGTCTCACTGCAAATCCAGCTGCATAGCTTTAGACAGTGGCTAGTAATGACACTCTGAAGAGCTAGTGAAGGGCCAGCTGCAGACAACAACAGTGGATTTAGGGTCTATGCACAGGATAAAAACGTACAATTTCCTTTATTCATCCTTACAAAGAATCAACAGTTGTAATATCCAGTATTGTGGGAAACTGAATACAACTATGGTAACCCTGCTGAAGCACATATATGTGCGGCCAAATGACTCCAAGGTGGTCTCGTTCATTTTCATGCTGTTTGAAGAAATGTGTCCAAGCAACATCTGTGCTTCATTATCAGAATTTCTAACATACTTGTGACTTAAGAAATAATGAAGCCAAAATGTTTGCTTTACTTGTACAAATGATACGCATGTGAATGAGTCATCACTTTGAAGTCATTTGGACTTTATTGGGTGCTGAAACCGAAGCCTAATCATAATTAATTTATTAAAAACAGTCACAGCACAAATTTTTATTTGGCCTAAACAAATGACTGAAACTGGCTGGACTGCTGTTCTGAACACTACGAGGAGCAAACTCACGCAACCTGTGTGGTTTCTCTTTGTTAGTCAAATTATGTTTGCCTTTTTCAGCTGTGGCTGAAAGATTCATTAAAGAAACAAACAAACAAAAAAACCCTGTAACGATGGAGACCTGAGGTAATGACAGAAAAGCAAGTGTTGCAATGTAGTAACATGTTTGTAGTAACAGTTTACACATGTATGTTTTAATAAATATGTTTATATTATTTAATCAAATGTAAACAAAAAACATTAAAAAAACAAACAAACATGAATTTTCTATGCTGGAGCTTTTCATTCTATGACTTGTGTCTATTAACACAGTAAAAAGACAAATATGTCAACAGGACAAATAAAACACACAAGCAAAAACTGTAATACAAAAACTCAACAAAAACTGCAGGAAATGCAGTCATGTTTGATTTTTGTTGCCTAATTATAAATTGTTTAGGTTTCGCTTCTTCTCACCGGTGTCTTAGTCAGCGTGGCTGAGTGCTCTGTGTTGTTCAGGAAGAGGGACTGGGTCACAGGTGCACCATCTGAGGACTTTTTCACACCATTGGTTCCACAACTGGAATCTACAGACAGAAAAAAAAGGGAAAATTATTCCAACTTTTCACCTATCCTGATAGCATTTGAAGCGACACACCTCATGAGCAAAGCAGCTTGCACAGTGAGAACAACGACTGCAATTATATCTTAAATTACATGTGATTAACTAATGAGTATAAGACTCTGAGCTTTACTCACTGGACTCTAAATGTGATTTAGAGGGCGGTGCCTGGAGAACTGCAGGGCGGAGGACACTGCGTTGCTGCTCCTTGGGTTTCTGACTAGGGACACCTGCAACCGAGGCAGTTTTTCCTCATGCTTTGTACACACAGTTATATCTTTTACATGTACATGTTGATGTGTGGGCTGCTCAGAAAGAATTTTTTGGATTCACTAAAAATAATCTGCAAATATTCAAAGCTTTGCCTGGGAGTAGAGTACAAGTAAGGGGTAGGTCAATATGACATTAGTAGTCATTTGGGATCCCTTCATTTGAGGGGGGGGGGGCATATTTGCACAATCTGATGTTATTCCAGACCATAACCTGCATTCAAATGCTTGACTTTTTGTGACAGCTTTCAAACATAGTTGTAACTTGTATAATCATATCAATTGTTCATGAGGACTGTACCAATGTCAGTGCTGATAATTAAGATTAAATGTCCTCATCAGATAAAGCCTGAATAATAAATGATAATGCATAATGAACAGGATCGGTCTGAGTAAACATCTGCCAAGGATGAAAGTTCCCTCCACCCTGTGCATGAACTGAGTGTCTGGATCAACAATGAGTTTACATCTAGATGGGTTTTTTTGAGCCTCATGATGATATCTGATGATATCTGCCAATTTTTCTTATTTCAGTAACAAATCTAAAGTAATTGTGAAGATATGATGCAATTTTGCTCCATCTAAAACAGTAGAAACCTTTTCCAAATATTTTGTATGTGTGGACCAAGTAACACCTAATGCAAAAACATTTCATGCAAATCCAGCAATAGCTTTTGTATTATACTGCAAATAAACAGAAAAACTGAACCAACTACAAAAGCTACTTGCCAGATTTTTGTGGTCAGGTATATAACAAAACCATAGTATAAATAGTAAAAATAACACAAAAACATGTTAAACATCTACCTGAACTTGGTGCTTGTCCATGTATGAGAGTCGGTGGTTTTAAACGGAACCCCACGGGCTTCTCCTCTGGTGTAACATAAAAAGAAGCAAAAGTTAAAAAAAAAACATATTTGGGTATTGCACAACAACCTAATGTGAGCATGCTCTTCTGTCTTTGCAAATTTTGTAACCACAGAGCCAGTTACCACAGCAACCCTTGTACGGCCTTAAGAGTTGTGTTGGAATCTCAGTAATATGGCGGGCTCTAGGGCCTTTGATCTATTTCTACCTCCGTCTCTTCATCTCAGTGGCTTTATTGGGATACCATCAAGTAATCAGCACTAGAACAGAAACCCAAAAGCACATGCGAAAAGCCACATCCTGTTTGTCCTCAGCGTTTAGGAGACCCTTCCAGTGTGCATAAATGTGTGAAGCTTAGATTGCACAGATGTTAAAGAAAAACATTTTCAATCTAATTATAAGAAGTATTTGCATAATTAAATATAAATGAACGTGAATATCTTTCAACATTTTTACTAACCAGCAACTCTCAGGACATGCATGCAAACAATGAAGAAAAAAACCACACAAGCAATAAAAGCACTATAAACATTTTAAATGCAACTAAAATAACCAAACTTCCAGCACATAGTGTAGTTCTGCGTCCCTATTAACAACATTTTTTGGGTCTGTTCATCATTATTTTTACTTTCAAATACACACATTATGTAACATGCTTCAGGCAGTTATTAACTACAGCCTGTTTGTTTGCTCAAGTGGAAGTCCTCTCCGTAAATCTGTTGACTAGTGATTTAAACCTCTACGTCACTTTTCAATTGAGCTCAAGCCACTAAAGCAAAAAAGAAAAAAAAAGAAGATTGGGTCACTTTTATCTTTGACAAGAGATGGGATTAAAAAAAAAAAATCCATAAAAATCATACTTCCTTATTCTCCCTTAAAGTGCTTCTGCAATAATAATAATTTCATATCTCTATTAACTAGTCAGTATTTTTCATAATGATATTTTCCCCCATTTTGACTCGTCTTACCAGTGTAATATGACCTTGATGAAAGTGATTCAACAAATTAAAGTATGAACGGCTACTCGGCAAATGACTGATTAAGCTGAGCTTCACAAATTCAACAAAATCATTTAACATCTAAAGTGATACAACAAATTTACTGGTCAGACGTCCTATAAATATTATGCTTTGGCAGGAAAACCAGACACAGACGAGTGCTGCTGAGTTCAAATCAAAGTTACCACAAGATAATTATTTACAAGCTTTGTGTTAGAGATATGCTACTGATAAACAATGTTGTTAATCCAGCTTCACCCCAACTTCCTCTCCTTACAGTTACTGTTTAATTTCTTATTTAACAAATATGCATATGTTTTTGTTCCCATTAGCCTAATTTATGCCAACTAACATAACTACTTTTTTGGCCTTGTAGATTTCCTGTGCAAATGAACAACAGATATATAAACTGCAAATGACTAAATTTATTGTTTGGGGGGGGGGGGGATTTACATGGCTTTTTAACTTAACAAAAGGGCATAAACAACATAAAAAAATGACAAATTTTAGTTTGACACAAACACACCTCTAACCCTGGCAAGGAGCTTGCACAAGCAAGGTCATGAAGCGGAAACCTTTAAAGTTTAAAGCCCAACTTACCCTAACCTACCAGCTGCAGCTTATTTAGAATTTCAGGTTATATTTTATACATTTGCAAAGAAAGAAATACTTCAATTACAAAGAAGGATCTAATGTGGGAACAGCTATTATATCCAAGTCATACTGTATTCATAGAAAGACACCATAGACACCTAAGACGGCGCTAAATAAACTAGCTTTTAATACCCAATAAGCTAGTCCTCTGTAGCAGTGGCACTTGGAAAATTGCTGTCAGCTATCACCACATGACACTAGGAAATCATAATAACAAACCCTATGTATTTACTAATGTTAACCTTAACTCTGCCTTTTTTAAATTCAAGCATCACACATTTGTTTTCCAGTTGAATCTGGCAGTTCAGAGCTATATTATATGGAGGCAGGATCACAAGCGACTCAAGGCCATATTGTTCTTATAACTTAAAAGAAAAACAAATTTTCTGTATTACTGAAGGTTTTGAGAGGGCGGCAAATTACAAAATATAGAAGAAGACTTCTCCCTGCTTGGTATACTGAACGGTCTTTGTGCAACACATGACACAAACTGACAGATCTTTGGAGCAGTGAGAGCCAAGTGAGAAATGAGCAAGGAGAAGTGAAATCTCAAACCAGACTAAATACAAAGACTTAAATTTAAACCAAACAAAAACAAGATGCAGAAATCTTTTGAATAATTCAAAAAGTTGTAAAGTAAATACCAATACTACATTTATAAAAATTTGCTTTCAGTTTATGTTTATGGAGTAAAGACTCTGAAAAGACGGCAGTCAAAACTGAATGGACAAAATCAGAGTAAAATAGCTAAATAAGAGTCAACTAGAACTAAGAGTCAACTTGGTGAGAGTTAAGAGTTTGTGACACTTTTAGAATTACCAAAATGATCTGTGACTTAAAATCTTTAAGTGAGCAAAAGCTACTATTTACCAGTTTTAGTGAGCGTCTTGTGCCAACTGCCTTAAATTGTTGAAGCGTTTGATTTTTAATACTGAGATTTTTTTTTTTTTTTACCACAGGGGCCCTTTAAGCTGTGAAAGGAAAACTAATAGTGGTCTAGATTGCTCACCTGGCTCGGAGTCAGAGTTCCCAGTCGGAGACTGGCAGAAACTTGAGGGCATGAATACATTGTTCTTAGGAACTGCAAAGTAACAGACAGACACTGCACTCAGCATACAAATCACTGTGTACACCACAGGCAAGAAGCAACATAAAGTAAACGCTCTGCTTTGCTTAGTCATCACGTGCCCTTACCAGAATGTGGGGGTGGGAATGATGAGGTCCTTTCCCTTTTCACAGGGGGAGTATAGCTTCCCTCATCTTTATCTGAATCTGAATGAAGTGAAATGATAATGACTGTATGTCAGTTTAAACAGAAAGATAACATGGACAAACAAAGTGGCCAATTTGGATATTTCATTTACCTTCTCCATCCTCTGCACTTGAGCCCTCAGCAGATCTCTGCAAGGAAGTGCAAAATGTTTGGGGGGGGGGGTTATTTATACCAAAGGAGCACCATTACTCATAAATCCTAGGTAGCTTTCTTAAATGCATGAAAATTTGACTTAATTAAATTAGAAACAAACTAGCAAGAAAGATGTGCGCTGATTTTGCAGGAAATGCTGCTAACAGTGACAAATTTGAATCCAACAACTTTTCTAGGATGTGTGCTTTTCAGAAACTCAGCTTGACTAAATGTTGGCATAAATAACATCTGCAAACTCAAAAAGGCAATTTTAGCCCTTATAGATAAAGAAAAGCAAAACAAAACAGAAACTTACCTTCTGTGGTTTATCTTTATGGAAAACAAACACAGGGGGCGCTATGGCAGGCTTGTCTGTTAAGAAAAGATGTAGGCTAGTCATCTAAACACTAACTTAAGGTGTGCAGCAGTAAGTGTATTTGGACATCTTCTATTTTATAGACTGTACAGCTGATTAAAAATAAAAAGTCTAACTTTTCAAAAATTGCTGTGGTCAAGATTCCAGTTAGTTAAACAACTGTTCACAACTAATTTAAATGTAAGAAACTTAAAAAGATGACCTGCAAAAATGCAGCTTAACAACAATCTGATTTCTATCTGTGTCAACCAGCCAGGCGAAATCATGCCATCAAACCGAGTACACTTAACTTAACCATACAATCCTATTAGAAGTTCCTGGAACAATTAAATCACATTAAGTTTACCTAAAGTGAACAATCCACAATAAACTAAATAACGTGATCAAATGTGAGATATGCAAATACACGTATTGCAGAATGGGCAAACTAGACAGAGACTGTGTAATTTTAAATAAATAAATAACTAAATGAGAAATTATGACGCTTTCCACCGGTATTTTCTTGCCTCCATAATCTATGATCATAACATAACAAGAATAACTAAAGCCAGGCTAGGCGATAACATGATGTCAGCTCAAGCCACTTAACGACTCTATGTTCACACTGTACCCTGGTGTAAGATGTGTAATCCTATAACGTTAGCAGACAAAGGTTTTCCTCTGTCTGGGTCAGGCCTGCACACTGAACAGGTGTAGCATCGCTGTAGCTGCGCAAAACATGCATGCATGCGATATCAGCCAAAAGCCGGCAGCACATAGCTACGATTGTTTCCTGAAGCGACAATCACCGCTTCGACACACGCTCCGCATGGTTTAAGCTGATCATTTTTGTGTGAAACTAAAGAAAATGTTGTGTGACCTACATTTTACCCCCACCTTTGTATCTGCTGTCTGTCTCACAATCAGCTAACTTGTCCAATGAATATAAGATTTCCGGCATGAAACACTTCTATTCACATCTGAAATGCAAGTAGCCCCAATGCGTCCCTTGCTTATGTTAACCAGTTAGCATATATACCCATCTGACCCTTTTCAGTAAATAGTCGGCGCCACTGGTTGTTCCTTAAAGCCGAGGGAGGTTTAGCTCGATGGCTAGTTAGCCTGCTAATGCGCTCCAACCAGCATGAGTCATGTCGCCTGACAAACAATGTCACTACAGTCCTCACTTCATTCTCCCATATTAGAAGCCCAACATGATGACAATCTGATTTTGATGGAATAAGAAAACGCGCAAACAAGCAGAGGCTAAACCGAAGCATTGTCTGACTGGCTGACATTTTTCCTCTACGCGCCTAAATGAACGTCAAGCAAACCTAAAACGTAAAGCTAACAACATGAAATAAACACGGACACTGTTTCCAATCACTGTTGTTCTTACATATTAGCTTCGTTACAAGCTGTGCTTTTCAAATGTGGCTTAGCCAAGTTTGGTGTTTATAATCACCTTAGATCGTTTAGCTCACCACAAATGGCAACAAATACACACACACCGACTATAAATAGCCGGGTGCTAGCGTTAGGAGGTAAACCGGCTAACTGACAGGCAGAACTGGAGGGCGTTCCAAGACATTCCAGGTATTACCCCAAGCCCAGCGTTAGCATTGTTAGCCTGTTTGCTAACGCTGTAACCTTATAAACGCCGCGACGTTATTAATCCACCTGAAGTCGCCATTTACGTGTGCCACAGTTGCTTGATTTCAGCTATCAAATATGCAAACCGCGAACAGACACGCTTTACATGGCCACAGTAGCTGTATTGTTTTTCTCATTCTGCCACTTACTCACCTTCGTTTGCCAAGTCCGCCATTTTACTTCGACGCTCACACACCCACAACCCACCGCGCAGATAACACCAGTCAAGGCAGCAATGTGCTCAGAGACACCCGTTTGCTAATGCAGCCAGCGACCCCTGCCCTCGCCAAGACTCTTTTTGTAAACCAAAACTCTAGTATATGTCCATGCTTATCGATATGTTTATGTGCTTATTTATAATTCAGCTGGCCCAAAGGAAGAGCGTGAAGTTTGCCTGGGTCGCCTAACCCACTATTACAGCTTTCCCAGGCCCCTGTGTACCAACACAGACTTTAAAGGTATTATTAACTACGATAAAGCTGCACAAACACCAGATGATGACATGAATGGCTCAGGTTTCTTAACCTAGAAAACAGTGGTTTGGCGGAAAAACAAAAATACAGCCTCCGAGCACGTCTCAAAGGCATCGCCACAGCCTGTGTTAAGTGGTGATTTAATCAGATTCCCGGTAAAGGTAAACAACCAATGCGTCGTTCATATTTCCTGTTTCTAAATGATGTGTGTCCCGTAATCACTGTGCTTACATTTATACACATGGTTTATGCAAGGTCACCTCATAGTAAAAAGCCCTGTTAGTAGGAATCTATTGCCCTTTTTTTTTCTCCTGGGGTTTACGCATTGGTGTTGTTTGTAAAGGCCACATTTACAGTGCCAAACGTGACAACACCACTGACTTTACTGCAGTGCCAATTGGCTTTGATAGACACAGGCACGCAAAAACTGTATTCTTTAAGATAGCATAAGTACAAGATCAGACTCTGTTATTGGTCCTACAGCAATGAAATTTCAAGTGCTAGAGCAGTACAGAGATAACGCCATAAACGTCACGCCTAAGTAAAAGAAAATCGTGAGTAGTAAAGAATAACTCAAATGAGCAATACCAAGATGACAAACAAATAGATCAATAGCATTTAAGCAATCTCTGTGCTGATGTAGCACTTGGAATTTACTAGGCCTGTAACCAAAACACTGTGTGATCATGACTCACATTATTTACATGAAGTGCATTATTATAGGAGTGATTAGGTCATGATTAAATCCTTTCCTAAGGATGAATTTGAATTCTGCCCATTTTCTCTGTTCTTGTTTTCTAGACGTGTGGACTTTTTCAGCTGTCAGGAGATTTTCACAGCTATGTGTTTTGCACAGAAATGTGCAATAACGTTGAATGTCCTTTTCCAGTGTCCTGTCAGTGCAGTTCCACTTTGCTTCCACTAGAGGGCGAACTGTTACTGCAACTGAGCAAATCTGTTACAGGTAAGCAGTGTTTACATTTTTTAGTGATGGCTTCGGGACAAGCTTTGAAACTACAGGCAACTTTACAACACCAACTACAAAATTCTACAACACCAACTACAAAAGCAGTTCATATTGTTTTCTAAAAAACAATAAATAAATATATAAAATATATATTTTCTCCTACGGATGAGGTAAACACAAACCATAAACTGCACAAGTGCATGAAGTACCAACTCTGCAGTGACAGTATAAATAAAATTATTGACTCGTGGGGGTTTGCTGTTTGCATTTTGTACTTTTTGCAAATTCTTTGTACAAAGCAATTTTGGCGTGCATATAGTAAGCAAGCATTCACGCAGATATCCAAATGTGTAAACTACATATGTTTATTCTGGATACAGTATCATGAAAAATATGGGCGGAAGGTATTTCCTTTGTTTCCTGAAGGAGTTTCAAAACAATAAAACCACAGCGGTTGAAAACAAAAAGATTTGTGCTATACATAAAAAGAAAGAACGAAAGCAAGTTCTGAGCTTATTTGTGCATCTTGTTTGCCTTGGCCGGCTTGATAAAACCTAAAGCCCCACCTGGATTTATCAAGTATAATTATGGGGGTTGTCAATATTCTCTGTTAAGCCGGGTTTCCTGCTTCAAGTTGTATGCGTGGTCACATATAATGGGGCATTTCACAGGTCGTGACTCCTCTACACTAAATGATCCCTACGAGTGACGCCTAATCCAATCAGAGACATTATCAGAGGATCATGAAGATAAATGGTGGTTAAGTGATTAAGGTGTGGCTACACATTAGACACTTAAGAGCTGTGGTTTCTTGGCCAGTCAATTGGAAATTAATTTCACTGACTGAAGCGGTATAGTTGGTGTGTGTTCTGTGTTCTTTTAGCTGCAATTCAAGTAGTGTGAAAGAGACTTAGCTGTAGATTCGACTCGAGTATGCAACCTTCAGTTTGCACTTTACTGTGTGGTTTTCTTGCACATATAAAATATATTCCAGCAGAGAATCTATATTGCGTTATACTGCATGCTGTAAATAAAAGAATCATTCAAATTATGGTGCTTCCATAAGATTTTAAATTAACACTGGGAAACATAACGTGCACCTGACCAGGTGATGTGTTTGGCATAAGTTACCACGGTAATTTATCACAAGCACTTCTGTGACACAGAAACTACAACTTTAAGCCCAACATAGCTTAGTAGGCCATTAATCTCACTTTCTAGTACACCCTTCAGGCCATAGTCTTTGTGGTGTTGAGTCTGGCAGTTTGGAAAGTGCCTGAAGTGAAATGTAAAGCACTGAGTTGTTTTCTTTTCTCTTTTTTCTTTGCATGTTTAACAGACAACTGTGTTAAACTTTCTTTTAAAAAGCGTAATGCTGACAATGTACATGTGCACGTTTAGTTTGGCTACAAGTGTTGATGTGGTTGTAGTGGCTCAAGAATCACTCTTAGAGCTTAAACATTCATAAAATATCATAAAATACAGATAGTGCATGCTCAGACAGTGAAGGCAAAGCTGTGACACTATGTGAGAATGTTTAATTAAATTGAAAATATTTGAAATTATTTCTAATAATAAAATGTTAATAATTTTAGCCTTCTTTTAAAAGGCCTTTGTTAGCAGCTATATGTTCATCAGCTTTCAAGAGCCTTTTGTAAGTTGAGCCGACTTGAAATTGCATTTCCCATAGCACTTGTTAAACTTTCCAGACCATCTCTTATCGTAATACAACATTCTTCCTGAAGATAACAGGATAATCATCCTGTTACGATTAGAAATGTTGTAATGTGGGAATATTGCTATTACGTGATTCATTATTTGGTGATAATGGTAAGTACCCCTGCTTTTCATCTTCCAATAAATGGTCTTTCCCTGCTGAGCCATCTGCTTAGTTATGAACTAGATTAAGAAATGTAAGTTAGGCATAAAATAATAGTTAAATACAACACAGTCATAAATACAAACCAGATCTTTGCCTTCTTTGCTCAAATGTGGTTAAGGAACAGAGGACATTTCATAAGAGTTTGCCTGAGTTGACCAAAAGTTGGTAATAATAATCGAAATAATCGTGCTTGAGATTTCCCCTCAGGCTCCCCTCAAACAAGCCACTGCATGTGTTTATACTCTTTGCTGCTGAGGGCTGTCATCCATCAGACGAGCTTGGCTTCTGCTTTGGGTCATATCAGTTTCTCTTTTGTACTTATCCACTGGTGTGGCGAATGTCCACTGTGCATCACTGTGTTTGCGTCTACGGGCAACAAACACCCCTCACTCAAAAGTTGGAACACACTCCCCCGCATACGAATAGCAAACTGGCTCTGTAACGCTCACCAAACTTTAATGCATTCGATGGTGTTTCTATCATAACGAGTCAAAACCCATCATGGCAGATCCTGTAGCATTATTACGAGGGTAAAAAGTAGTCTTTCAGTCAGAATCCATGCGTGGTGCAAAACCTGACTTTCTGCCTTCCTGATATGTGTAATATCTGTGTAATGATAACATCTACTTTGAAGTAGTCCAAGATTCACAATACTTTTTACATAACAGGCTTCTCATTTTCCAGAGTTTTGTAACTAATACCTAAAGATGAAACCCTTGGGGGAGTCCCCTACAAAAACAGGGGGTAATTATGGTTATGTAACTTTCTTCCACAAAATCCAAAACCATGTTATTTGTTCAGTGGTATAATGTTGGATCTTATCTACTGAAACTTGTCATTTGAAGGGCAGAGCTGATTGCATAATACATTAGAATAAAATAAAACCGCTAGGGGAAAATTAAAATCTCCAAAAATGCTCAACGTAGCCGCATTATATGGACAAAGGTATTGGGCCACATGTCTTAGTCTTTGAATTTAGCTGTTTTCTGCCCCATTGGCACATGCATATAAAAGATCCTAGCAATGCAGCCTGCCTTTACAAACATTTGTAAAAGAATGAGTCATTCTAAACAGCTCAACCATAGTAATGCTGCAGGATTCCCTCCAAGATACTCGACAATTGATTGTCAGTGATATTATTGCAAAGTGGAAATGTTTAGCAACCACAGCACCATAAAGTTACAGAGTGAGGTTGATGAGTGATGAGGTATATATTGCTTAGAAATTTCAAAGCTCCTCTGGCGTTAACATCAGCACAAATCCAGTGCACTGGGAGCTTCATCCTCTGGTTTTCCATAGTCCGTGGTCTACAGCTGTAATGTGCCATACTCTTTGGTCCATAAAGTTTAGCAGCGTTGTCTTTCATTTCAACTCTAATCCCACAAAAAATGTGCATATTTGGTCATTTGTTTTGGGTTTTCTAGTGTGCCAAATGTGTTTGAAGTGTTCTCCAAGTGTTCTCATTTTCTCCCTGAGTCTGCAATACATTTTTCCAGACTCTGACAGACAACTCTAAGTGCCTGCAGGTGTAAAATTACTCATCTATCATTAGAGTCAGCTTTGTGATTGACTGGTGACCCGTGTCTTGCCTCTCACAGTCTCACAGTCATAGCTCAAACAAAATCCAAGCCCCCGCAACCCTCAGCAAAGTACATCGCTGATATATGGATGGAATAAATTACAGGTCTGGGACAGGACAGGAATATGCATCAACCTAATCTTACTATCCACTTTACTACATAACATGCACACATAGATTTGTCTGCCACTGTGGTCTGTGTCAGTTCTGCCATCACAATCAGGTTTTATTTTGATGCTGCAATAAATGTTCTGTGAAATTGGCCATTAAGGTTCCCGGAACTTCTGGGAAATTGTTGCATCTCTAGAGGTGGCTTTGTGTATGTTTATATATGTTTATGAATATATAAAATCTCATTATTGCACTTGCAACTGGCTACTGAAGGTCTGATGTCCTAACCTAACATCAAAAGACATTAAAAAATACTTGTTATTGCAGAGGCCTGTAAGATTATAGTAAACTTACGCCTGTTTTGTTGTATTCATGCCCTGGTTTCTATGTTGATTTAATGTTGACAAGCAAAAAGGCCGAATCATAGTGACGTTTGCAGCACAAATCAACGCCCCTGAGATTAAAGAACCTTTTGATCATGTTGACACGCTTATTTTTCCTTCCAGAAAGCAGTCAGTTAAAATTTAAACCTCAAATGAATTTTGAAGGCCTCCTCACAGGCATGCTTCCAAAAGAAAGGAAGAGCGGAAGGAAGGAAAGAAAGGACGGATTTGCAACTCCTTGACCTTTGCTTCAAAATAAAGCAATAATAATAAAACTGAAAAAGAAATAGTAGAAGCTAACTTGTTTTGGATATCTTTCCCATGTGTTTGCTTTCATTTTTCCTTTTTTTGGTACACTGCAGTTTACAAATGGATCGTTGCAAGAGAAGTAAATGTTAAATCAGTATCATTATTCAGTCTGCAGCGAGTAAAAAGCCCTGTCCTCATCTATACTGCTGCTTCTTTTTTTTTTTGTACTGCGTGCCAAAGTAAAGTTTCTCACACAATGATAAATGTATTCTTGGAGATGTTAAATGACAGCGATAATGAAGGGATAAAACAACATATCACATTATCTGACGGGAATGCTGAAGACAACACTGTGCATCTTTGCACAGACAGAGTCCAAGTAGCTTTGGCAGCAGACCATCATCTTCTGACAAATACTCAATACCATTAATCCATCAGGATTTTTCAAATATGCAGTCACATACAGGAACAGAGCTCGGCACAGCCAACAACCTTTTTTTTCTTAGAAAGTTACTCATTGGTTTGCCAATGAATGTTCAGTTGAATTGTACTGTGATCAAACCCGCACATCTAACATGAAATATTCACTGCAAGACCAGAATTGCCCCTCCAAAAAAAAAAATAAAAATAGAGACAATTTAATCAAAGCAATCTGAACGTATGTAAACGTCTTTAGAGCCTGGGTGGCATCAAGTGCAGATTCTTTCTTTACGACACATGCAGGTTGCATGTGGGAGCAGTAAATAACTGAAGTGAGCACAAGTATCCTGCAGGCACAAAAGAAAAAGAAAGGGACAGGTCAGTGGCACGCTTCACACCGAAGAGTGCTATCAGATGTCCACTTAGCCGCTTGAGGCTCATTAGTACCTGTCACAGGGCGTTCAAAAAGAATCCTTCTAAATGTGCCGCAGGAGCCTCTTGTCAGGAATTAACATGGGTGGATATGCATAGATGGATTCTGACAAGTATCTTTAATGCAAAGTTTATCATCTGTCAGAACTTAATATGACTGTAGGGAAGATGCATGTACATCCTGATGTACTCTTACAGCTCAAGTTTCCCACATTAAAGTCAGGTTTTCTGAGAATACTGAAGAATGTAAACAAGCATTTAATGTTGCGCTAACATGTATCTCTACACCGCACATATCAGACTAATATTGCTTCTGAAGTCAATATATCTGAGCCTAAAAGGCAATTATTATTGTCATGTAAGGTTGGGCAACATTAATGTTATATAAACCTGCACTTATGACTTGAAAATACAAAGACTTGTTGTCTCTTTTTTATGTCCCCTTTTTGGTAAGATTCAAGGGTCAAAATGGAGTTCTCATATTTCCGGAAGGCCTCGTGAACTATGCTGATATAAAGTCTTTATGGTCCGATAAAACTTTGCGTAACACCTGCAGGGAATTTCCACACATTTAAGAGTAAATGAACAACAACAAACCTTTTGTCTTTATTCTGTGATAGACATCAAAATGTTTCTTTTTCTATAGAAAAAAACACCATACATTTACTGTGTGCTCTTAAAATATAGGTGGGGGTGTGAAGATTTATGTTATCAGATGAAAGGATTACAGTGTTTGAGAGTGATTCAGTCAAATGAGGCTTTAAGATGAATTTATCAAGCGATCTAAAGGAAAATCTTATGTTTGTATGTAGTAAATATGCTGTTAGCGTGTCAGAAAGATCTTATCAAGCTACACAATTGCCAGTTTCCAAAGAAAGAAAAGACCCAAGAAATGGGAATGGGTTTCTGTTTTGGAATTTTAATATTCAACTAAATCCTTATTTTTCTGTTTAAAGGGTAATTTATTTTGACATGAACAGAAATGTCTTATTAGTTGGATATTTGACTGTTATGGCTGTGGCAGCCCCTGCTCTGATTTTGCAGTTTGATACAATCAGCAATTATGCAAGAGCACTTATGCTCCAGTGCAGAAGCCCTTTGCACCATAATGGCTGTGTGGTAATAGCCTGCTCCTGCTCAGTGGAGAGTAGGATACTTTGTTTATTTAACCTCATTACTTAATTATACCTATTTAATTTTCTCTTGCATGTGGTGGCCAACTTGTAGATTTTGTTGTTTTCTTTTGGATTTTTAAAAATATCTACAAATAGTTTTATCAATAAAATAAATATAAAATATGACATATGTGGTATACTATTAGCAGTGCTGTGCGTATATTAAAAAATGTCAGTTTTGCTTCTATGATTGTGTTTTTATACTAATGTGTGTGAATTTAGATGAACTGCCTGTGCCGTCTGTATGTTGTATAATATATAATAACCATATTTTTTTAGTGTTATAACTGATAATCATTTTAATATCTACCAAATTTGAGAGTGATGGTAAAAAGAAAGTACGCCTTCATTCAGTTCTAAAGTTTTATGTATCAGTTCATGATTTAAAAAAAAAACCTTAGATGACACAACACAACATGTTACACTGTGCCATTATTTATTTAACAGAAACAAAATCAAAATAAATCAGAAGCAGTGTGTAGAAAAACTAAGTAAAACCCACGATTGATTATTTGGGCAGCAATAGATTGAAGTAACTGTTTTCTGTAAGATTCATCGATCTCTTATGGTTGTAGGGGAATTTTGGCCCACGCTTCCTTACAGTGTTGCTTCAGTTCATTGAGGTTTGCAGGGATTCATTTATGCACAGGTCTCTCTCTCCTACCACCACTACATTTCAAACAGGTTGAGGTCTGGGCTTTGACTGGCCCATTGCAACACTTTGATTTATTTCTTTTTTAGCCATTCTGTTGTAGATTTGCAGTTGTGCTTAGGATCATCCTGTCGCATGACCAACTTTTGACCGTGCCAGATGACCTCACATTGATTATAGAGTACTTTGATATAAAGATGAGTTCATGGTCAACTCAGTCACTGCAAGATGTTGGAGATCCTGTGACAAGCTCCAACCTCTACCACCGTGCTTGACAGTTGGAATGAGATGTTTGCGCTGTGTCTGGTTTTCTCCAAATGTGATGTTGTGGATTATAGCCACACATTTCCACTTTGTGTTATCTGTCTAATTATTTCAGATGTTTAATGGTTTGCTTAGGTGTAACTTTGCCAACCTAAGTTGTTCTTTTAAGAGAGAATAGACTTACACACTATACACAGCAACCCTTCCAGACAAGCCTTACTAGTTCAGTCTTTTTCTAATTTTACTATCATGAATTTTTAGTTAGCAGGTTGGGTCCATGTCTTCATGTTGTCAAGACCAAATTTCAACCTTACCGCCCGTATATCTCAGCAACAGTCAAGATTCACAGTTTAGATGTTACCCATGTAACTGTCAACAGCCACAGATTCGTATTGGAGCCCAAGCCCAGGGATCATTGTTGTAGATATTCACCTAAAGTTTACCAAAAAAGTTCCCATGTTCAAGTCTGTTATTCTGTTAATGTCATTAAATACTGTTAAGTACAAGGATTTCCCCAGCAGAACTTTTTGGACAAGAATTGAGAACAAGTTACGCAAGTAAGAATGCACTTTACACCTTCATTCAGCAGCCATTCAACATTATTTCTCAATATGTAACTGTCAGTGTGACAGTTACATATTGAGAAACCTATAGAGTACAGTATGCCACACTCCAATTACAAGAGCCTCAAGCAATATAGGAGTAAATGTTATAGTTAGAGACGTATATTTCAATTAAATAAAGCATAATGTAGACACTAAACATTTGTTTAACCTCCGCCTTCACACGCCGGCAGTCTGTTTGAATGCAACTAAGGCAGGTGTGGCACTGACAACCACGTGAAAGATATGAAACGAAACAAATAGGATTTTGTTTTAAAGAGAATAAGCACAAACGTTTGCATTTATTGTGCATTTATTTAAGCGTGCTCTAACTTGGATTTTTTTGCTGGTAATGACTGACTGACTGAAAAATTACATGATCTAATGCGTGAACTTTTTTAAAGGCACCAAAGTAGGGCATGTCAACAACATGAGAAATAAACTGGGATCCACCTAGTTACTGGAAACTAACTGCTGTCTTTGTTTGATCAGTATTAGGGGACATGTCACTCTTTGTTTCACCTTTTATCGTTATATTGGCCCAATCTTGTCTTTTTAATCAGCGTGCATTGCATCTGACCAGCTTGATCCCTCACAGACACGTGCCTTTGCACGAAAATGCAAAAAGTCAAGTTTCTATCAGTGCAAGTTCATTCAAGTGTTTTTACATTTTTTTTTTTTTTTTTTGGAAAAAATCAGCAAAACATAAAATTGCAATGCCAATCAAGAAACCTGAGGCTGACGCCTTAAAGGCATTCATCAAACAAGAGTTAAAAAAAAGTCTTGGTACAAAGGTTATGGAAATATGATACTGCCCCTGAGTGTCTTTATAAGAGTGCTGTGCCTGCACAAGTTGATAGACACAACGTTAGAGCTTCAGTCTACACCTGGAGAACAGGAGGTGAGTTATCATATTCCTTTTTTTACAAACAGACATTGCGCTTGGTTTTCACATGAATGCTTTACTAATTATAGGTTTATTTATTATCATTTAATTTTATTAGTATAGTAATATTAGTATTGCATTTGATTAGTTTCAGTAAGTTTTGCAGTATTTGTAAGAATACCTCAATGAAAGTAATGATCTTATAACACATTTTGCTATAAAATCATTTAAATAGATAATAGAATAGATTCAAATAGAAACTGATTTGTTGTTTATTTGTTTTGAATCTTGTTTCCTTAACACATTTGGGCAATGGATGCATATTAATTCACATTTTGTGGTCTAATGGCCAAAGCTGAGTAGTCCTATTTTTGCAAATAGGGTAACATTTCTTTACCAGCTGAGCTTAAAAGATTAATGATACATTTCGGTAACAAGTCCAGTTAATGTACAATATTTGTTCAAGGTTCAAGGTTTGAGATGAAAATCATGAACGCATGGGAGGGGTTGAGGCACCATAACCACAGAGTGATAAGGCCTATAATGTTGATTGCAGGGAAAAACTTATATTTCTTATATGTATAAACCTGTAATTTTTTTTTCAGCGCTGCCACAACAGACCTCGCCATGCGGTTCAACACTCTTTTCTTCCTGCTGATCCTTTCCTGCGTCTGTCTGGCATTGGCACAAGGTACAGCAATTTTAAAGAAAGAAATCTGAAAACTGTGTCATATATGCAGCATGCAATAAAGAGGCATGAAGAGATAAAGGAGGTTGTTTTATTGCTGAAGTGTGTGCGTGGGTAGATGTTGCTTCACTGCGTACTTGTCTTAAACAATATATCTTTGTTGTGCAAATTTGATCATGTTGTTAAATGGTGATTTTATGTTTTCAGTGCCCTATGATAACTGCTGTCTAAAGTATGTGAGATCAATGAAGCCCGCTGCTCAAAAACACGCAGTGAAGTACAGACATCAGATGACAGATGGAGGCTGCAACATCCCAGCTGTAATGTAAGTGGATGTACAACAAATAGTGACGTTATTATTGTTAAATAAACAGTCACAAAAATGCTTTTCTGGTTGTGTCTGTACTGTAACACCCATGACATGATGTCTTTAAGGGGGTTCCTCTGACAAATACCCCTTCATTGTTATATAATAATAATGATAATTACAGTGAAACTAGCAAAAATCTAAGTGGAAAGTGAACGTACATACAAAACTTCCATTTTAGCACTTTAACACAGCAACCTCTCTGAACTCGCAGTGATTTTTTTTTTAACCCATGTCTGTTTTATTTGCATGCTAAAAATAATCCTCACCTGTGCCAATTATCTTTCAGCTTCACCATGAGGAAGGGCCGTATCATCTGCACAGACCCAAACGAAACGTGGGTAAAGGATCTGATGAAAAAAATTGACGAGAGACCATGGACGCTCAGTGATATGGTAATCCCTAAAACCATTTTGCGGCCTGAGGATTTGCTTGCGCATTTGAAAAACTGATGTTCACACTGTTGTCTCTGTTCTTAACAGCGACATCGACGACATTCAAGGAGAGGCTGAGGGCAGCTGCCAGCTATCATTGGCCCCCGTTCATCTTTCTGCCATCTGCTATCTTATAAACGAGCAATGTGTGGTTTTATGGTGGTTTTTATGGTGTCTTACGGGAGGCAGTTGTGGAAGCCTGCCAAGAAATCTTGTAGCATTACTTTTGCTTTCACTCTGTGCAAATATAAGGGTCAAGCGCTTAAAGTTTCGGCACTTTGCTCTTTTTGGGTTGGACTCTTCGAGCTAAATGGCCACAGAAGAATTAATATCAATGCATGGCTGGAAATATTTCAATGAATTCACTGAAAATATTTGCTACTGTTTCTTGCCTTTTAAGACATGTGATATTCAACAAGCTGCTTAATAATCTAAATTGTCATTGAGTGTAAATGTTGTACTATTTAGAATAGGTGGCTCTTATGTAATGTGTCCAGATGTCTTTCAAACACAAGTCTTTAATTACTTTTTGAAATCAGCAAAAATAAAATAGTCATAATTTTGTCCATGTTTGAAATGTTAATCTTTTCATATATTTTCATGTATTTTGTTTGCACGTTTTACTACAGTATATATACTCAAATAAACATAACTTTTTATATCATGGTCACAGAGGCTTTGATGTTTTCTTGCTGTCACACAGTTAATCACAGTATATGCAGAATGGGATGAATTTAAGTCTGAGTAAATAAACAAGCTGGACTTAAAAACCTTTGGTAAATGCATATTATCATATTATTTTCATACTGCGTACCATCCGTGCCAGTATTTATGTCCACATGTGCGGTCTCTTCAAGAGATTTCATGAGGCTGTTTTAATGCTCCTCCCTTACTTAATTCAAATAAAACATTTCTAATCCTGGGTGTGCAGTCCTAAACATCAGTTTTAGTAAACAGCCCCAATCATGAAAGACCTTGACGTTTAACTACTACTTCAATAATACAAAGAAGACTGCAGTACAGAGATTACTATTAAAGTTTATGTTAGAGTGATGGATGCACATGGTTTGCCCTTGCATGCTCTGATAATCTTTGTCCACCACCTCCAACAAATAAAATTGCTGCATTCTCTATTTTTCCTTTTAGTGGAGCTTCAAATTGCACAAAATGCACAAATTCTTCAGTTTAATAATAACAAAATAAGCGACTGTAATATCAAGATTTAAATCCTCTGACACAAGGAGGGAGACAAAAAGGAAATTCTTGAGAAAGAAATCAGGCACAGGCAAATCTTCAATGAAGTATCTGTGAATGATGATTAACAGCAGTATGATCTGATTTGACAGTGCTGGGCACATTCATTGATCTGTGCTACTGCTGAGACTTGCAAGTGATAAAATCTCGCTGTGAGTAATGTAGGTGCTTTCACACAATGCTGCTCTGCAGAGACCTTTTTTTTCTTGCATGCAACAAGATGAAGCAAGTTGGTAAAGTATGGCTCATGTACTAATTTTCTTGTGTTTGTTGATTAAAGAATTAATACGAACACTGCTGACAGCTAATGTGCACGTGAGAAAGAAGTGAGAATGATTGGTATTGCTAAAAAAAACCCAAAACTTTTTAGCACAGGGCAATCAAGATTTTAAAAATCGAATCTTCCTTGCATGCAGTCGAAGTATTTGTTTGAAAAGGTTGCCAACTTAGCTGAAAGGCAAAAGTGATGGATAGTCTGACAAATACAAAATAATTACTGAGACATCAGTGGCATAAAGAATATTGATGGACATCCAAAATTGCATCGAGTATGATTAGTAGTTGTACCACCATCGGAGGTCAAAGAATTGGGTTGCAGCTTAAAAAGGTTTTCGTTGCTGAGGCTTTGTTCCTTCGTGTTTATACAACAGTAATGCTGATGAATGTGCATGCTGAGGCAGAAAGAGCTGGCTGGTTGGCAGCCTGAGCAGAAATTTTAGCATCTTTGTTTAAGAGGGGGGGGGGACGACATGAAATCAAAACATGTGGAAAATCACTCTATGCTGAAACAAAAGTGATGCATTACAGGAAAAGTGGTGTTTGAACACATATTAGAGAAGCAGAGGAATTTATGTTTTAAAAAAACTTGAGTAGAGACTTTTTTTTCCCCTGTTCATCTTTGCTTTTTAACTGCTGCTGGTAAGCAGCACTCATCTATTTGTGAAGTCATTAAAATACAACGGGAACATAAATGTGTGAATCCCATTCATCATTTGGTTCATTTTGTTTCCAAAAATTGCAAAGTGAAACAGATTTGGTGCCAGAGACATGAGTGATGCCTATAAATCATGGTTATTATGAAAATGTAAAAAAAAGGGAAACAAATCAAGTACCTAGATGAAAGAAGTTGCAAAAGATTACACATAGAAAAGTTATTTGAAATTGACATTATATTTATTACTGTGATAATTTAAGACTTTAATCAAACTCCTAAGCTTGTCACCACAGCTACTTACTTTCACTCTGACCAGTGAATGCAGTGAATGAAAAATATTTGTCTAATATGTGACACAAATATGTAACAGAACTGTAATGACTGGACAAACGTGCAGTTTCAACCACCAAACACTCTTTGGTAGATTTCCCATCAAAGAATGGCCTGAAGGAAGGAAATCACAACACAACTTTGTACCTTTTATTTATGAGAGGTGTCGGTTCACATTAAAAAAAGAAAGACTGAGGCAAAATGCAGAGTTTTTAAGAATACATGGACTTTTACATATTTATTTACTGAACTTGAAAGTAAACTTGCTGTGCTTATTTTGTGGAGAAAAAGGAGAACTTTAGGTGTTTATCAAAGAAAGCTTGGTGGACTCTGCAGCACTATAATGGCCCAAGAAAAAAAGAATTTAAAACAACCAGAGTGCTTCATAGGCAACCAAAATAAATACATAAATAAATAAATAAATAAAACAGATTGAGGATATTGTGGGAAATCTGGAGCTTCAGTTCATAAACAAAGGAGATAATTCGACTTTTTCTCCTTGGCTCTGGATCACAGCTGCAATGTTCACGACACAGCACATCTTTGTATGTTGGATAATGACCGACTTTTAGATCATGCATGAGCTGGCATCAATGCACTCAGTGAAAGGGACTACAAGAAGGAGTGATTTGTAAGTTTTGATAGGCTCGGGCTGAAATGGGACAAACTTGTTTTACATGTGTTACAACCACTGGCTGTCCAAATGTGACAGGGAAAACTTTTGAAGCAGATCCAAGATAAAGTGACTAAAATAAACTTTTGATCTACCTTTATATACGAACAAACAATTTCAGTGATAATGTTCAACAAATCCAAATACAAAGCCTCTCTCTGTAATGATCACCTCTCTGGGTGATCCGAGGCGACTTTAATCTATTTGTTCAAGCCCAAAATAGACCAGATGTCTCTTAGTGAAGAAGAAAAAATGAAAAACCTAAACTATGTGCAGTAACAGTCTACAGAAAGTTTTGCAAAAGAAAACATGGCCATTTGTTCACAGTTGGTTTTGGTAATGTTGATTAAATAGTGAAATGTTGGTATTTTACTATGCTATTTCACAATTTCATTACTAAATTGTAAGATCTACCCTTACCAGTAGTGGTTTATAAAAAAATAAAATTATTATTGATCTGAACTGACTTCAGTTTATTGGTGCTTCATATGGGCCCTTGGGAAAATTTCCCACCGCTGGTCTAAGTCAATAATTTTCAGTCATGCTGCACCAATGCGCTGCCCAGGAACTGCAATCCATCAATTTCTCAGCTTTCTCAGCCCAGAATGGTGACTGACCTACCGTAAGTCTGCTTATGAGCCGGTGTATTTCATGCTAGCATAACATGCACACAACTGTGCAAGTATATGGTTTAGCATCAAACCTAATCAGACGCTTAAATCACCCTCACACAGCTAATCATGAACTTTTTTAAAAAGCTAATGGCTAAAGCTAGAGCTGGCCAGAGTACAGATCTAGCAACCTACAGTAGGTATGAGCAAAGCGTCAAAGCACTAACTGGAAAGCGGACAAAAGACAAAACAGAGAAGAGGGTGGACGTCCTGTCATACTGGTAAAGGATGTCAGTAACTGACATTTATTTTACAAAAATCTTTTGCAACTGCTTATAAGACACTTATAAGCAGGTAAAGGTGACACAGCACACAAACTCCTCTTCAGTTGCGCTAACTTCCAGTAGCAGAGCCCTTAAGTTGTTGTTTTTTAATTGAGAGAAGATCCTCTAACTTAATACAGTTTTATTAAAAGTATAATGTTATTAAAATAATATTTTGCATTAAAAATGGTCAGTTATGGCTTTTAGAAAGAAAATGGAAATCTGCAAAAATCAGTGTCGGGAGATCAGACTTAAAAAAACAACTAAAATTGGACAGAAAAATTGCAATTGAGAGAACTCTAATTTCAGATATAAATCTCTGTGTCTACTTTAAAAGTAAACATTGTTGGGCAAGCTACACATTACTGCGTCAGCAAGGTAATTTTGCTTTGTAATTTTATTTGAAATGAATAAACATGGAATTCATTTTTTTTCAAAGTACAAAGAGTTAATAAAACAAAGAATCTAAGCTTCGGGAAAAGATGAATGAAAACCCTACAAACACATTAAAATCATATTTAAAATTCAGATATAAGGAGTATTATGATCTTGTGAAACAAAACACAGAAACATGCATGTATTGTTAAAACCAATCAAGACTTTGCTCCTTTAAAAATGAACATGTATTTATGGGTTTTGATACTTCCACATTCCTGTTACCTTACCGATGGATGAACCTGGGTCATTGTCAGCCCTCATAATATTTCTGTCAGGCTCATTTGGCTTAAATGCTCACTTCGTTAAAGCTACAAAAGAGTGCCAAGTATGGTCACAGAGTGTGTCGGTGTGTACACTGGCATTTACAATAACGTCCTATCCAAAAACAACTCAAAAATGAAACCATTTCACCCCTTAAGCAGCTCCATATGACAACAGACAGA
>NW_024582580.1:377299-392937 GCF_018398535.1 Haplochromis burtoni
TAGATAGATAGATAGATAGATAGATAGATAGATAGATAGATAGATAGATAGATAGATAGATAGATAGATAGATAGATAGATAGATAGATAGATAGAATGAGCAGTAACAAAAAAAGATAAAAGAAGATAAATAACATGAAAAAGTATGTAAAATAAAAAAATAAAGACATTTATGGTGCCACATTCACTGGTCTGCAGGTCTTTATTGTTGAGCTAGGATCCTAGTAATTGTACCCCTCTTCTCATCTCATGGTTGTTCTTCAGGAAACTAAGCCAAGTTTTCCAAAGCTGTACTCTTTAATTTCTTTAAGAAACAAAAACTACATGATGACACAGACCACAGAGTAGCGCTTGTTTAGCAAGCCATCTGAACCTGCTCTCCATCTGAGTCTGTTCTGAGACTCTCTGGTGCATGTCTGAATGTAACCCACAGCTTCCACAGACCTCCTCTTCTGAATTCGATGTAGCAAAATCCGATATGCACCAGTAATGGGGCTCTGCAAGTTTAGGTTGTTGTTGAGAAGATGAACTTTGGTGATGCCAAGATCCTCCAGCATTGTTTTTAAATTTAGATCATCTGACGTCAGGATGTAGTTGGGTTCAGCCAGATGAAAGGGGGTAGATCTACAAGGTGCATAGGCCTGAGGGTATTCAATGCCTCTCATCCAGTCACTCTCCATGATCTGTGTCATAGTTAGGCGATCCAGTGGAAGTTGCCTCAAGAGGCCCTTGATAATATCCTGGCATGACTGGGGTATATAAGAGGGGATTGTATAAGAGCCCTGTAGGATGCAGCACTTAAGCCTGCCTGTGTTACTGGCTTTAAATGGCATTGTGGCAGTCACCATAAAGTAAAGCAAAATACCCATTGCCCAGATATCTACGTACTGACCAATGTAGCCTTTCTCTTTAAACAGCTCAGGGGCTGCATAAGGCGGAGAACCACAGGATGTGTAGAGGACATCGCTGAGGCAGCAGGATGTACTAAAACCAAAATCACCCACTTTAATGCAGTATGTGCTGGTGTAAAAGATATTCTCAGCCTTCAGGTCCCTGTGGACGATATTATTATCATGCTGGAAAAAGAGAAAGAAAGACTGTTAAAGTTATTTTACAATTTAATAACTGACAGTAGTACTTTTTTTAAGATATGAGAACTTTAATACAAACACATGAAAGTTTTTAAGTGTCACTTGTTTTATTTTCCAGCAAAACGAAACCTTAGCAATGATCAGCTGAACGTTTCTCTAAACTTACCATATATCTGACTGCAGACAGGACCTGTGAAAAGACAAGCTTGCTCTCCAGGTCTGACAGGCGCCCCCTGGTGCTGATGCGGGAGAACAGCTCTCCTCCGCTGGCATACTCCATCACCAGGTAGAGCCTCTTGAATGTTTCCACCACCTCATACAGGCGTACTATGTTGGGGTGGGCCAGCTTCTCCATGCAAGAGATTTCAGAGGCAAAAAGACCCTGAGAGCGTTTGTCCAAACGCGCCTTTTCCAGGACTTTTACAGCTACTCTTTCTGTAAGATGAGAGAAAAAGGCAAAAAAAACAAAACAAAACAAAAAAAAAACAGTGAGGAAACCAGAAAACAACGTTTTCCCGTTTCTTTTCTACCTTTTTCCTGTATTCAATCTTCTTTATCTCTGCATAATCTGCTATAAAAACGAGTTTCAGCATCATTGTCATATTACAGCACGTACACTGACTGCTAAGCACAAAACAATATGGATTAGTGGCTGGCTGAGATTAGCTGTCTTCTGACATCTGCAGTGACCCAGACTGACTGAAGTGATGTCTGTGCATTCAACTGATCTAACATCTAACAGGTGAATGAGGTCATTTGGCACAAAAGCCCCCGTGTACTTTGCAGCATATATAAATAACAGAGATACTTAAGAAAGACGTCCCTTATAAAATGCCTGAAAAGCTTGATTTTACATCTTTATCACATTCTTGTAGTACATCTTTTCTTTGGGAAATGCAGTTAATTAGGATCAATCTGGCACATATTTATGTATTGAGTGCTGATAGCCAAATACAACTCAGTTTATTGCCCGTGTTTGCTTCATGTATGAGATAAATGGCAGACGTAGCTTTTTCTGAGCAATTCAACATTACACCTGCACTTTACTTGTATATATTTTCTTCAGTGAATGTGGATCACACACTGTTTTCTGCTTTAAATAACATAATATTATTTATGATAACAACAGGAAGTAAAGCAATATGTAAACTGGATTATTTCTGATGTAAATATGTGATATAATAACAATGATTTTAAATTTACAACCTATGGTCATTTCCTACCTGATGACCCAAGATGTGATAATGAAGGTAACAAAAGACAAAGCATCAAAAATCTCACCTTTGGTCAGGTCATGAATTCCCAATCTAACCTGGGAGAAGTTGCCAGACCCAATCTCCCCTCTGAGCTCGTAAAGCCCTACTCGACGTCCAAATATCAGGTCATTCATCACCTTTTCTGAATGGGTCAGATCATACAAGGCCTTTCCAAATGCCGTGTGCTGCATCGCTGCCTCATCCCCTGTCTCATTCTCTTTTGTCCCCGCCTTTTTGCCCAAATTTGGAGACATCACGGGAAAAACCTCTTCCTGGCGAGGAATTGTCTTCAAGTGAGCCCCTGAGAAGAAGAAGGGAATCCAGCTGTTATCATATTGTGAGATGCAACAAGAGTTACTTTGAACGATTATTTCTGTATTGGATTTGATCTAATTGACATGTACACATAAAATGCAATCCTGCAGTTAAAAATGTTCAAATCAAACAAAAAAAACCCATCTTTGTACTCACATGTTTTCCCTTTTATGTTCTTTTTACTCCTTTCTACGTTTATGGCATTATTTTTGTTGTTTAAATACATGATTCTTTTCGCCTGGCACCAGAGAGTCCTCCAAGTTTCTTTGTTTTCTGTCTTGTTGAATATTTTAGAAAATTAAAAGTTGATAAATTAACAAGAAAATAAATTTCCACAAAACAGCAACCGGAGGAAAAAGATTGTCTGAACAAATATGAGCAGTATGATAGGAAATGAAAATCATCTGCAGGCATCAGGAAAAATGCTCAGAGAAGAAGTTTCTTAGATGATGAACCGCTTGTCCAGATGCTGCTACTGCACCAGCTCTCGCCCTACGCTGCAGTGTGTCTCTCCTTGCATATAATCTGGAAATACAACATAACGCCATGTAATCCCAGCGTGTTGGACTCCTCCCACGCAGACAGACAATAGACAGGATTTGGAGGCTTCTTTAAACTCTAGACATGAACTAACCTCTGTATATCCTTGTTAGGGGTCAGCCAGCTGGGGCAGGGTGATTACTGCATCTTCAGCTGGCTCAGCTGGACATGCATCCCTCAGATTGTAGCCTTTATTGAAGACAAGCACGGATCACATTTTGACATTACTAATTAAACATTTTACCTAAACAATTATCATAGTTGTCAAATTGCGAACAACAGCACTGATAACTCAAAATACTCATTGTTTTCCAATAGAATTGCAAATAAAAAATACAATCCTACCCTCACCTACAGTCAGCTAAAAACTAAAAACAGTGAGAATAGAGTATGCGTGCCTTCTTTGCCTTGTTACTAGGCTACAGAGCAAAGCAGTGACCCAGACATTGACCATGACACCAGACAGACACTTGGCCAGACAGCCCACGCACTGATGTGTGTTATCAGTCAGTCCCGTCAACCTCTGCTACCCAGGCTGGACACGGGGACCGTCTGGCAGTCACCGTGCATAAGCTGCTTGTTCGTGTCACAAGTGAGTCTCTATAATCCAATCACAATCTCAGTGATCATCCAAGCACGTGTATTGTAGTCTTCTAATAAAGAAGAGATCTGTCTGGGAATGTGAATTAACTACAAAGGGACTATTTCCTGATACAATATCAGGATTATGTTACAAGAAATTTGTTATCTGTCAGCATATGGTTAAAATTACATAAGATGAATTGAATACAGTTGTGTGATTGAAAGGTTTTTTAACGGTAATCCAAATGGGCCAATGTCAAGACTTGAACCTATTGCAGTTTAAAAACTATAAGAAAGAAAAGAAAAAATGGTTTATGCTTCCTCTTCAAATATTATAAAACGATCTATTTAAAAACAAGTACTCCAAAGGTTTGTAAGTATTCCAATGACCTGTGTATTTTATATTCAAAAGAACTTCCCAATGTGAGTAAAAGAGGCACGCACAATGCTTTGAAAGACTCTTAAATGGACGCAAACTGAAAGTCATTCTCACCAATAACATCTGGAGGTTTTTCTACTGTCACAGTCACCTTTGAACTGATTTTATTTTGGCTGTTTCCAAGTTTAAACATAAAAAACAAGCTCAAGTAACCTCCATATGTGGAGGAAAGGGTGGGATCCTAATACAGGGCATTGTGATCAGACAGCATGCCAAAAAGCTGCACTATATTTTGCACCGATCAGCCATAACATTAAAACCACAGACAGGTAAAGTGGACAACCCTGAGTATCTTGTTGGAAAGCAAAGATCTGCTGGAAAATCTTTGGTCCTGGCAATAATATGAATATTATTTTGATAGATAGCATCCACCTGGTTACCCCTGGTGCATCCTCCACATCCTTCAGCCCTGCATGTGCTTAACTCATCTGGTTTGTTGTGGCTGACCAGGATGTGACTTTTATAAACAATCTCCCATAATCTTCTTTATGTGTGACCCAAACTTGATAACCTATGTGACCAGATTGCATTAATACAAGCCAGAAACTTATTTTGAAAACCAAAAGCAAAGCCTTTGATCTACATAATCAAATCAAGTAACTACTAGGAATGTAACATTACCAAGATTATAAGAGAATTTCAAAGAGATGTGTAGTAAATTAAAGAAAGGAATCAGCAGCTGAAAATACTGTAGGGCTGTCACCTTAATAAAGGTGTCTGAGCGCTGATGGTCTTCACGTTGATCCGCTGATCCTGGTGAAAATGAGGGGATCACATCAACACATCAAAGAAGGATTAACACCTCGTCGAGATACTAATTAAAAATGAGCAAAATGTCAAGATTACCACACAGCTGAACGCTAAAGCCAAGATATCTGAAGAGGAGAGAGAAGGCCTTATTGACCTGACGAAGCACCCAGATCCACTTTTATCAGAAGTAATATTGACATAAACTTGTATCTCTACAAGTTTATCTTGTAAGTACTTAATCTCTCCACTTTCAGTGAAGATTAAAAGCAGAGGGCAGTTCTGAGGGGTTTGGCCATTTGGTGTCATGTTGCATAAACACAAAGGTGCTGGAGTTTTCTAAAGGTGAGGCTCAAGCCCCCATGCTGATTGTGTTTATGTGTTTGGGACAGATTTTGTTTTAAGTCAGAGGTGCTAAACACCTTCCCCCTGAGATAAAAGATGATTAATGCCTTTGAATGAGCGACACTTTAATGACTCAGGGATACTTAAGCACTTCATTAGCGTGAGCTGAGGCCCGGTCGACACACTCGAGCCAGTGTGTCCTTACAGCAGGAACAGAAAAGCTGTAGAGATTTCCTTTGAAGTTGGCTTCTGGCTGGAGAAGCATGGAAATTTGATTAGCTCTCACTTTTTTTGACACCACCCCTCTTTGAGGGTTTTAGGTGACATTTGGGGCTAAACCTTATAAATATCTGAGGAGGGCAGAAGGACACTCAGGATCTGGCAACTGAGGAGTAGATTTGGACTAAAGCCATGGATATACAGCAACCTTTCCTACTCTTTCTGTGCGTCCTCCACTTGACCTGTAAGTGTTGTTTGCATTTTCTTTTCCACTGCAGCTGTGATGTGTAGAGCAGAAGGTAATCACTGACTCAACTGACACAAATTCGCTCAGATACACAAATGATCGCCTTTTAAATGTAAGTAGCTGAAGGTGTGATGCTGAGATCAAAGATGGGTTAAAATTTAATTAAATTAAGATTAAAAGTAATATTTTTTGTTAAAGTTTTCTCCATAGAGCATTCTTTTTCATGAATAAAAGACTTGGAAGAAAACCGAATCCTGTACAGCTCATCTATAACTGCAATGCAGTTCCATGTTGAATCACCAGGGGAAATGTTGTGTGCTGCTTCTTGTGTTTTCCAGTGATGGGAGTGCTGAGCAAACACGTTGACCACAGGAACCTGTTTACACAAAGAGTATGCTGCAAGAGGCAGAGCCACTTTGTGTACATTGGACAAGGCAAGGAAACACATTCCTCCACATGTTTCAAAATCCCACATCTTTCCACTGTACCCTCTATAGAAATCAAAGCAAGGTTTCCTCTGATGTGTTAAAACAGGTTAAAGCAGGCCATGAAGCTAAATGATGAGTTTAGACTTCTGCAGTTAAAAGGATGAACATTGTGTGCTGTCTGTCTTTAAATCGGCCTCGTTTTTCTTTCTTCAGATATTTTAGGAAGTCACATCAGTGTAGATGTAGGAATGTGCAGATCCCATTGTGGGGCCCCAACAACACCATCGTATGAAGCAGGGAAGCAGCAATACTCAAAATATTCTTCAATGCTGGACTTCCTCAAGAGCAAAAAGGTAAGTGAAAGCTTGCATTATCATAAGAATAGCTGCAATAACAATATGGAAAAAGTGCTGCTTTGTAAACCATTAGCCTAACATCTGTGGGGTTACTTTGCACAAACTTATCATTTATATTATTTATAATGTGACACTAGCATTAGCAAGGTATTAGCAAGTGCTTAATTCATCATTTATATATCATTACTGCTACTTAGTATAACATCTGTTACTGTTACACCATGTACAGCTATCACTGTTACTACTTCACTGCTAGTTAGAATCGTAATCATTATCACAGTCATAAGAATATATCTATATTTATAAATGGCATACTAAGGAGGAGTAATGCTATATAAATGATGAATTAAGCGCTTGCTAATTTTTCACTAAGCCCTTAAATATACCTAATAGTGTCACATTGTTATAAAGTGCTCCCCTATTCTCTCACAAGTCTGAAACTACAATAAACGCGCAGGTGAGTACATGGGAACATGTTTCTACCGGTCTGATTCAAACAATAATTTCCCCTTGGCTCAATAAAGACGAGGCCACGTGGACCCGCTGCTTCACAGAGCGCAGGTCCGCTGAACCACCTGCCTTCATGCGGCGTGACTCAGGTGTGTGAGCCGACTGGGATGCGCGTGGATCGGCTTCTTCTGTTCGAGGGACCTCGAGAAGTGGCGGTCATCGAGGACTGTCACTGTGAGATCAAGCTGGCCCAGTGCATCCGAGTTCCCGGACTGAGGACATACTTCTCTGAAACACCGTATGAGATAGTCATTGACGTGGGAGGATGTTCCCAGTCGAGAGGATCCCCAGGTGTGTCTGTGTGTGTGTGGGGTGAGGGGGGGATTAACAACAGACAAAAAAACATGAGGAAGACGTGTTTAAGCGAGCATGAAGCCGCCAGTAAAATTCCAAATGACTGATTTGGAAACAGTCAGTTTACCTTTTGTCCCACTTTGTAGGGCAAAAGTATTTTTCTATTTAGTGCATATTAAGAGTCAGGAAGTTAATCAGTAATAATTCTGAAATAAATTAACGCACATAGATTCAACACACATATAATATTAATGAGTAACCTGATAGCTACAGTTTAATTGACATTGCCTATGTAATTTTGAGTTAGAGAGGTCTGAAAAAAAAAACCCACACATGGTTGATGAAGAGATGTTTCCCCTTTATGCACCTTATCAAAAAAAAAAGTATTAGAATTCTGCTTCTGGGACCAGACGACATCATCCCGTCTATTTAATATTTCTGCTTCCCATCACAGATCATAATCCTGTTACTTTTATTATCAATCATCCACAGATGGATTCTCCTGTGTCCCCACAAAGTTTGAATCAGCCTTGGTGGAAACCCCTAACGAAGTGGATCTCATACAGACTGTGGCAGCCTGTGAGCTGAAGGAAAGCTGTTACAGGGTTCGATACGTGGAGTATTATTATGAAACAGTCCACCATGCAGAGGGAGTCAAAGAAGAGAAGCTCAAAGTAAGTGTCACCTACAAGCTATTACTACAACTGTAATTTTCGACAAAATCCCTACCCTTCGATTTTAATTTCAAACCCAGCCCTTCACAATAAACATAATTCCTTCTTTCATTAGCCCCCCTGCCACAGTTCACACTGCAAGAAGGATTCACGCTTGGTGGCAGTTTCACACTCTTTTGTAGTGAGGTCAAGAGGAAATGGGGCTCTACCCAGGTGCCAGACAATAATTAAGTATCTTTGTTCACCGCAGATAAGTGGAAGACAGCACTTAATCAAAACAACACACTGGCTGGCTCCGTGCATCCTGGGTGTGAAGTAAATCAGCATGGCCTGCATGCGTATTCATGCACAAGCACAGACTTGAGGCTTTGATTGTTGTAGGAGAGCAGGAATCTCTGGCATAATTTTAACTTCTTTTAAACTGCGTAAAGAAGGCGAAACCAGGTCAATACTCCCACAACACTTTACTGTTTCTTTTCACTTACAAAACGTTTCACTTTACAACGACTTATTTAATTCCCAGCCCTACTCATATCATAAAAAAAAATATTTGAAAGCACCATTACACAGATTTGTATGCTATGCTTAAGCAAATAAGGATTAAACACCAAATTCACAAAAAGCTTTCCACCAGCTGTACAACTGCAAGGTAAGTCAGTATCTGTGATTTTTAACATCACATTTATATAATAGACGGTAAGGATTTAAGTTGAAGACTGGGTTTGGGTAGTCTGCCATGTCCAAGAACCAAAGGTGCGAGTGGAGCACCAACACAAATGGCCTCTGCAGGTGGTGAATCAAAGCAGTGCTAAACATGCTAAGCAGCAGCTGGACCCCAACTCAACTGGGTAAATATTTGCGAGCAGCTGTGAGCTGATTCCTCTTTCTCTCTGTTGCTAATTTTCTTCAGGAAATAGATGTGGGCAGATGTTTGGGAAGCTGCACTACAGGAAACCGATGCCTTCTCAGGTATGTGTGAACACAGCTGCTCCACACCGCCTCATGCACACCTCATAACAATTACTTGTGAGCTCTGACGCCTTCTGCTCTCAGCATGTTGACTTTTGGGTTAATTCCTACACCAAATGTTCTTTTTACACCTTCTGCTTTATTTTGAGATGTTTGCAGACAACCAGTGTTATTGCTTTATCTTAATCATATCAAAATAATACAAAATCCACCATCTAAATTTACCCTACACTTTGTAAGGTAAATGCTAAAGAGGTGCAGCATTTAAGAGATTTATTCAACCACCACCCAATGCAAGGTTTATGGCTAAGTTAAGAATTTTTCAGCATTTTTCATGTTTTCACTAATTTTCACTAATTTAATTTAATGAAAAATCATATTTTATTGATAACATGTAATAATTTATATTATCAATTAATCTTCTAGTTTACTGTTTTACAAAAAAAGGGAGGAAAATTTAGCACATTATTATTTTTTGATTAAGGTGCCGACTTACAGTTATTAACTTGCCTTCCTAAGCAGAAAATTCTGTGTTAAGTATTTTACTTTACCAATTTCTTCTTAACAAACTCAAGTGTGCCAGCTCAGATTTTAAATTTTAAAAACTGGGTTTCAGTTTGTTATTTGCCCAAAAAATAACAATCTAATTTTTTACTTAGAAACAAATTTTAGGCAAATTTGTCAAATATTTTTCTTCTTTCTTCTTCAATGAAGGGGAAAGACGTTGTGCATATATAGACATAGCAAGATCCACAATTATCCTATTGTAACTTTCTGTACTGTACAGAATGGTACAACATGTGTGAGATGAAATACTTGTACATATTGTCAGACTGGCAATAATGGTAAACTAGATACAGAAATTATATTTAGTTCTATTTCTGTACATTTTTCTATTAAAAAAAATGTTTTGAGAGATAAATGAAATGCTGCCTACTTATAGCAATAAAGTGATTAGTGATTTAATCTTTTTGTCTTCTTCTATGTTTTTGTTGCAGGAGTCCATCCGATCCAGAAATCTGCCACTTGTGGTCCGAAAGACAGTCCAGTTCCTGTGTTCCTCAGGGATATGAGAGCCACAGCTTTGTGAACCAGTATGGGCAGATTCGTACAATCCTGTCCATCACTTCCTGCCATTGTCGCAACTAATCACAGGCCCCTCTGCTGGAAAAAACAAACAAACTTGAAAGACTTTAAGAGGTTGCCACAGTTGGGCCCCATATTTACTGTAGCCCATTGATGACCCCACGGAATAGTGAATATTAAAGTGAATTTTTATTATTGTATCATATGTAATATATGTAAGATGCTAAATTTGTAAATAAATTTAATACAACAATAAACGAGGACTTGTGCTTAAAGCATTGTACAAATACTGAGAATGCAAAAGAAACATGATGGGAAAAAGTTAAAGATTTAAATCTAAGATCCACGATCTAATCTGAAAAAATTAGTGTGTGATCCTCTTTTTAATTCATGTATATTTAGTAGAATTTGTATTAAAAAAAAGTATGTAAGCTAAGAAAAAAAATGTATAATTGTGCTATAGTCTTTGAGATGATTGTGAGTCAGTTAAATCTGAAATATCGTGAAGAACAAATTCTAATTCTAATAATGTCATGGTGTAATATAAAGATATTTGGGTCTGTGTTCCTCTCCAGATGCATCATAAAACATTTAACGTTTTTTTTTCTTTTTCTTTTCCAATAAGAAGCTTTGGTGAAGCCTGGAAAAGAGGCGCAAAAAAAAAGAAAAAAGAAAAACAACTTTGCAAATGTCCCTTTGAAAAAACACGTGCAAGTAGCGCTTTGTTTTAATACCAACATGTGAACACTCCACTTTGTCATCTAAAGAAACGTTTTATGACCTGCCTGCAAGGTGTCATGCAGAAAAACTTTGATCTTTTACGTGTTTATTACAGCGAGGGAAACAAATTTCTCTTTTTGGCCTCAGTTTGCGTTTTGCGGTTAATCGTGCATAAAGATCAATGGGAGCAAATGGTTTCCTAGAAACTCTGAAATAATATGTTTAACGCATAATTTAGACCTAAATCCATCTACAGTTGAAATATGTAAATAATATTTCTTTGTGGAAGAAGATGATGTTGATTACTCCTGAATATAAAATCAGAAAAATGAACTGAATTGATTTTATTTATTCGACTTAATGTGGAAGAAACCTGCAGAATCCGTTCCACTTGCCTCGCAGTGAGGAGTGAGAGCTCAAAAACAAATAACAGTCATAGTCATGTTGCAGACAACAACTCATTTGTGCAATAAAAATGATTTCGATTGGTCTGATTGGCTCAGAAAAATACTGTGGCGCTTTTTCAAAAAACATAAACCGCAAATGTGGCGATCATCCAGCTGAACCAGCGCTTATGTAAATCTCACAGAGTGTTCCCGGCGACACTTGCCTTTTTTGTCAACGTAATGGTTTTTTCACCTAACACACTGCGCCCGCTATTCCAAATTAACTGATTCATTTAGGCGCAGTTAACCCCCCACTGTGAGTGCATGTCCTCAAGACATCACCTCCGAGGTATTCCACCTTCAAGTTTAGATTTTTGCCTCTAATAAAATCATCCAGGCTGCTGGTTATTAAATATGCATTATACAACATACTCAACAATACACTGTATTTTCAGTGAGAATTTAAACTTTTCGTAGGCTGAGGGTAGTTTATTCGAGCCTTTATTGCCAGACGCAGGCTGAATGGAAAGTTCACACCTTTTAACGCCCCCATTAGTCTGCGTTTACATTCGCTCATTGCTGATTTACATTTGCGACCAAATAGCATCTTTACTGCTGTTTACTGAGGGCCTGGCGGTACTGGAGAGGAAACGGGGGCATTTGATATAAAAGTCGGCCTTCAAGGATCCCACTGTCACTCCACGCAGCTCGCAGATCGAAGACTTGGCTCACCGGGAATTTACTCACCGACAAATATGCTGAAGTTTGTCATCAGCTTCGCCGCACTGCTGTGCACGGCGGCTGCCGTGTCGCTCCACTACCCGGAGAACTCGTTCACTCCCGCGACAGAGTCCGAGGAAGTCCGCTCAGCTGCTATAAAGAGACTTTTGGAGGTTTTCGGGATGGACGACCCCCCTGTGATTCATGGACACAAACAGCCCCCTCAGTACATGCTTGATTTGTACAACGCGGTAGCCGACGTGGACGGTGTGACCAAGGATCCGCATCTTCTGGAGGGGAATACCGTGCGCAGCTTCTTTGATAAATGTAAGATCTGATGTGTCCCCGCATGTGTGCCAGGATGGCTGCTTTGGAAGACACTCTGATTTGAGCCCTAATCCTCTCATTTCTATTGCAGTGTACAGTGATCAGGTGGAGTTCAGCTTCAATTTGTCAATGGTCGCAAGAACAGAGAAGATTCTCGCTGCAGAGCTCCATCTTTATAAGCTGAGACCTCAGGCACCCTTGACGTTCAACAGACATCACTTCAGCCAGGTATGTAGACCAGCTCTAGACCAGTATTTAAACCCGAGTGGCTGAATGGCTGTTTCTAATTCTATCTACATTAATTTGGCTCTTTCAGGTCAGTGTTTATCAGCTGTTTGACACCAGCAAAACCAATTTTACGCAGAAGAAGCTGCTTTCCTCTCGACTTATCCCAGTGCACTCCTCTGGTTGGGAAGTCTTCACAATCACACATGCAGTAAGTATCACCGCCTCTTTAAAGCCCATAAAGATCTGCTTTGAGCTACACCGGACAGTGTAGAGTGCTGAAATAAACTTATGACCTTCTTCCTGAAGGTGCGCTCCTGGATGGTTGATGAGGGCACAAACCTGGGACTTCAAGTGGTGGTTCGGACACTGGGAGGGAGCCAAATGGATAAAAAACTGATCCGCTTTGCCTCAGGGCGCCACCACCATCACAGCAAACAGCCCATGCTGGTTCTCTTTACTGATGATGGCCGCTACTCTAATCCTCTTGAGAGCAAAGGTGAGATTTCTACTTTAATGTCAGTTACTCCCAGTGATATTAATATTAAGTGAAGATAGTAGCCGTGTGGATAAGATTTACAGTGGTTAAAGGGAAACCAGCCTCCAGTCTCTATATTCATAAGCACAACAGCCTTAGTTTTAGTTTTAATGGACGACTGAACTAAATGTCCACTGAGGTCAGTGCTGAATATATTTCCATCCACATGTGCAACCATTATTTAGCATGCTTATGAAGGAAACACTCATGTACAACTGGCCTGTGAGTGACTGGGAGTATGCTTACAATTCAACAACTTGATGAAAAATGAAGCTCTCAGTGTTTTGTGTGTCCCACTTAAGGGCTTTAGATGTTATATTTCTTTGCACTCTACATTCAAACTTCTACTTCTGCTTGTGTGTCACTGCTTCCTCTTCTGTTTATGGAATGTACTTCGTAACAGTTCAAAAATTGCATTTTTAAAACGGTGGATTTCTTTCTCCAGATTCAGATGATACAGCAGAAACGTCCAACCTGCCCCAGACTCCCATGTCCGGTCCACCTTCCCGTAGCGCTCGATCTCTGGGCTACGATGCAGACAGTGCAGCCACGCACTGCCAGCGGTTTCCCCTAAATGTAGACTTCGAGGAGATCGGCTGGTCGGGCTGGATCGTATCACCAAAGGGTTACAACGCTTACTATTGCAAAGGCTCCTGCCCCTTTCCTCTGGGTCAGACCATGAAACCAACCAACCACGCCACTGTCCAGTCCATCATCAATGCCTTGAAGCTGGTGAAAGGCATTGAGATGCCGTGCTGTGTGCCAGACAAGCTCTTTTCCATCAACTTGCTCTTCTTTGATGATGATGAGAATGTGGTTTTAAAACAGTATAATGACATGGTGGCTGGAAGCTGTGGGTGCCACTAACATTAACTAGTCACTGGTATCGGGCTGTGAAGATTAAAAACTGTAAACATTGTAAACAGAGCTTGGTCAGCTGACCCTGGAAACTATTATGTGGCCAGTCCTACATGTGACACTGTAGTATATGTAAATAATGATAAATTATAATATATGAAAGTAATTGAAATGATATTAAATAATCAAAGGAATGTTAAATAAATTTGTAAATCTGTATTTTTTATGCTTTGTGTTGGGATATATATTGTAAATATTGTAAATGAAAGTCTTGTTTATTGGCCCTTGCATCAGTTTGTTGCATCATTTGTGAGGCTTTACAAAGCTTCACAATTCTTTTGAGACCCAACCACCAAAAAACAAAAAATCTAACAAACGAAATATGAAAAACAAAACAGGCTTTTAATCTTTTTGTAAAGTATAAAGTTAACTTGTAGACCTGCTATGATTACAATGCCCCCCATGTTTTCCAGCTCTGTGGACCTTTGTAAGTTTTCAAAAATCTGTATTAAAGCTCATCTTTTGCCTTTTAGAAGTGTTTCTGTGGGTCCTCTTTTTGAGAAAAGTAATCTCATAATGCTGTGCTAGATCAGGCTCATCAGAATTCAGTATCTCTAAATAGTTTAAGCTACGGTTGCATTATCATGTATACATGGATGCATGTAATACATTTTTTTTATGTCACTATTGCACCACTTGCAATATTACTGTATATGTAATGACAGTGAAGGCATCTTATCTTATGCCATTCATCTGCACTGAGTATATTCAACTTTATAAACAAGAGGCTTCCACTAGCCCACTGGACATCTTCCTTTTCACCTCTAGAGGGCACTGATGTCCAAAGGGGTTTCCCTTTGGGTCCAGTGAGCACAATCATGATTGTTTATAGTGTAGTAGCAAAAGGCCATCCTCCTACAAACCATCCTCTTAAAAAAAGACATTCCTAAAGATGCTCAGGAAATAGGAGGATTAGAAAAAAGACAGGATATTCTGGACTATAAATAGAGAGTCCTTTAAAGATGCCCCATCAGTACAGTAAGGTATGTGTTCAGCTGTAAGATGGCACAGCTCTCTGTGACCTCCTATAAAACGCAACACAAGCTAAAGTCAAAGTGCTAGGAAGCTTTCTAAGAAATAGACTGATGTAATGTCTTTGTTCATTTAATGTCTTATAACAGCTCATAGGTGTTTATGCTGTGCGTCATAAGCATTGGTGTCTGACCTAAATTATGATGTGGTGAATCATGTGGTATGGAAGGCAAAAAACACAATATTTTCTACAATGAAAGCATCATTGAAATTGTTCTTTGGGGTCTCTAACGGGACCAAAGAAGCTCAGGTTGTTGCAGATAGATGTGGATTTTTCAAAATAAAATATATGACCCAAAAGGTTTAGCCTTTATTGAGCCTTTATTTTTATGACTGCAATCACTGGTTGTTCTGGTAAGTTTCATCCTTATTACTCATCCTACCTGGAATAGAGTGAGGTAAAGTTGATGCTGTACACCTGCTATTATAAATCATAATTGCAGGATCAAAGGGAAGTTTTATGTCTGTGCCTCAAGGTGTTTCTGAACTCATTTTGTGTGCACACAAGTCAACACAAGTTCAGTTTTAAGTGAGCTCTGGAACACTTAAAACCTAAAACACTTCAAAACTTGCTTATATATCTATATCTATAGATAGATAGATAGATAGATAGATAGATAGATAGATAGATAGATAGATAGATAGATAGATAGATAGATAGATAGATAGATAGA